>NW_014569573.1:31099-129886 GCF_001313835.1 Polistes canadensis
ATTATTAATTATATTACTTTATTATTACATTATATATTATTTTGTCAATAGTTATTTACATACTTTTTTATATGAATTACTATAAAAGCAGTTTAAACAAATCACGAGAACGACAAAATGAAAGTAATCGAAGTTAATTGTTATTTGTTTGTTAACATTATTTGCTAACGTTTATCTTTGTATATCCGTAAGATACCGTTTCATAAAACTTACAACGAAACAACATACTGTTGTCCGTTGGTGTTGTTGGTTGGTCGAAAAGAAGAAGAAGAAAAAGAATAAGGAACTGGAGAGAGGTAGTCGATGAATTGGCAATAATATGATGACGAAGGATCAAAATTCAAAATGGCGAGACGCAACCATAAGCATTGTCCATTTCGAGGCTACCGGTATTTTCGTTCTATGAAATATTATGGCTTTTCACGATTAGTGACTAATAGTGTCTACTACTTCTATTAGCCTGGTTACCTGGAATCCTTCGATTCTCGGGGTTGGGAGGGAGAGAGGGAGGGAAGGGGACTCCTTTTCATTCGATATATCATTAACTGACATACACGAACACTTGACAAATCAGGTTACGAGAGTAGAAGAAATATTACTCTCTTAACGTCACGTTCGCATTTAACGTTCTCGACGATATTTCATCTTGAACGTTTCATATATTGCAGTTTTTTTTTTTCTTCTTTCCTTTTTTTTTGTACAGAAATATCAAATACGTGTTTTATCAATGAAAATAATGTTTATTTTTTTGTCGTTCCGACAAAAACGATAAGTAAATTATCTCACCAGACAAATAAATTACACATCATTCATTTATTGATTTTCTTCGATGAAATTTTAATTAATTTAAGAGGGAGAAAACATACGAAGGGAAAAACTTAATATTCGATTAAATGTTGTTATTTTCACGTATCTGGATAAGAGAAAAGAAGAAAGAAGAAAAAGAAGAAGAAGAAAAAAAAAAGACAAAAGTAATATTTCCTCTTTGTCAATTTCTCACGGTGAATATACCAATTTCTTTTTTTTTTCCTTACTATTACAATATTGACAGGAAGGAATAAAAATTTCGAGGGATGTAGGAAAAAAGGGAAGTAGATGGTGCGAATATAAATACTTATTGGTTATCTTCAATCTAATCCTAAGATCGAAACTCGTATGAATGGGGTTAGAGTATCCAGGAATTTCATTCATGGTCTAAGGACGGTCATCTCGATGGGACATCTGCGAACTAGCTAGCTAGCGTCGTGCACCGCCTCAACGCGTCTGGAATGAGAAAATAATCGAGAAAGAAGTGGCCGCTCGAGTTTCAAGAAAAATCTTTTCAACCGGATAAAGGATCTTCGATGCTTCCACGTTCCACCCTCTTGTATACTACCCACCATTACCACTCGACGTTATTACTGTCATTGAGAGAAAATTCTACCTTCTTGCGTTTTAAGGATTTTCTTCGATTCGTGATTCGAAATTTGTGATCATTTTCTTTTTTCCTTTTTCTTGTCAAAATAATTTCTCAAAATAAGATCAATTTTAACGATAGATTATAATTTACAAATATTTACAATTAACTATTGTCGAGATTGATGTGACATTATTCTTTAAAATTGAATAATACGATTCTCAAAATATTATTCATTTAAAATCGTCGTTTAATTTTTATTCTCTCTTTATCCCAGCTCGTTATAATTTTATTATTAAAAATATAAGAACGATTGCGTGGTAAATGGGACGTAAATGCGAGATAAATTTCTTTGGAAAAAAAATATTCATAAGGTAAAAGAAGCGTTATTTTAGTTGGTTGGTTGGTTGGTTGGTTGGTTTGTAGTAGCAGTTAGTTGCAACGGGATAACGATTTTTCGTCTTACCCCTTTTTTTTCAAGAAGAACAGGAGGGGCATTGGGGAGGGGGGAGGGAAACGAGTTTCGAACGAGTTCGAGGTTCACCACCGACAGGTTCGTTATCGTTGGCCGATGTCTTTGTTTGCGAAGCGCGTTTCGTTCTTATATTCGTGATTCACGTTCCTTTTCTCGCAAGTAGCAGCAGTAAGCGAGACTTTCCTTCTTTATTTCTCTTTCCGTTTGCCCTCTCCCCTCTCCCCTCTCCCTCTCCCTCTCCCCGCTTCCCGCCCCTCAACATCCCTCTTCTTTTCCCCATTAATGCATCACGTAGCTGGTTCGACATCACCGCAGGACATCAACAGCCGGCCAGGAGGAGGACACAGGTAGCATTGCTAGAAGCAAGCAAGCAAGCATCTTTTTCACTCGTTCGAGAAACGAAATCTTTTCTAATCTCGCATACTCGTTGGTAAAGTATTACGACCAGGATTAGGCTCATTAACTGTCCTCTTGCGAGATACATCCTTTTTTTTGCATTTTTTTTTATTCCCACGTATATATTTTTGAAATTATTTTTTTCTTAGGGAAGTAGATACAAAAAATGTGCATTTTATTCATCGAATAAATTCTCGGATAAAAAGAGATGAAAAATTGTAAGACAAATACAATGGTCGGTGATTTTTGTCGATATTCGAGAATTTTTGTTTTGGAAAAAAAAAAGAAAAAAAAGGAAAAAAAAAAGATAAGCCAAATGATCGATTAAGGAGATGATAGGAGTACGGTTAAATTAGCACCTAACCGGGGATAAACGAAGCACGCACAATGTCGGAAACGAATATTTTATTTCGTTGAACAGCAACAGGTTGACCATTCTTTATTCGAGATTTTAATTATCAAGCTCGTCGTAACGCATTAAAAAATTATAACGGACGATCGCGATGTTCAATATTCATGCGCGGTATTACGTTCAAAACAAAACAAGTTCAAATGCATATATATGAAACAGTCGGTTGAAAAAAAACACACACACACACACATCTACCTACCTATGGAAATGGAAATGGAAATGAAAATACTGTCTGTCGAAATTTACAAACAGAAAAAAAGAAAAAAAGTAACAAATCTTTTTCAATGTTTCATCGATGGGGATGATGAGGACGCGATTATGGTTTTTCTTTTTTATTTCTTTATTATAAGTTAGTATGCACCAAAGAGAGAGAGAGAGAGAGAGAGAGAGAGAAAAAGAGAAAGAGAGATGTAGAATTTAGTTGAATGAATTCGTTGTTGAATTTCGATGTAAACAAACATAACGCACAACGAAAATGAATAAAAGCCATACGACTCACCATTGAATTCGTAGTCTTTTCATTCTTACTTTTGTAGAAAAGGTAAGAATGAACGGACAAAGGTTAGAATCGAGTATCTTGTTAAAGGAGAATTATATTATCGTAAAATTGTTACTCGTGTAAAGATGACGAGCCGATCGGGGGCGGAAGGGGGGTATGGTAACATCTCTATAGTAACCAATGGAACGGTGAAAAAATCTATGTGAAAAAATCGATAAAAAGTTAAGAAAAAAGAAAAGAAAGCATATTAATATGATCTAAAAGGATAATCTTATCGGAGAATTTGTCGAACGGAATAAAAGCCCATTAGACGAAACTTTGTAAGGATTATTTTTTAATCTTGTGTGTGTGTGTGTGTGTGTGTGGGAGTGTGTAAAAATCTTGACCAACTAATAGAGCTTGTCGAATCGTAAGATCCCTAAAGCAAAGAACATCCTTGTCAGATTAAAGGAAACATTTTGTCTGGGACGGTATTCTTACCTGTATTTTTTCCTGTATTTCGGAAGGAACTTAAGGAACGGTAAAAAAAAGAAAGGAAAAGCCATAAATCAGGAGAGACCTTTTAAAATGTTCCGTTGAGCAAGAAAAATAAAAGGTAAAGTGCAGCAGAGACGGTTAAATGGAAAAGTTGGAACGGCATTTCTTAAGATGAATATTTGGCGCCAGGACTGTGTCTCTTACTAAATCCCCTTTCTGTCCCGATTCCTACAGCGGTGTCTGGTCTTATTTTTTATTTATTATTTATTTATTTTTCCACCATCATCCTACCGCCGAAGATCTTAACGATCTAACGTTTCCTTGACACGGTTGCAATTTAATGTCCTTTTTTTCGTTTCGCTTTCGAATTCACGTTGGTTCTTTTTCTACCTTTTTTTTTTAGGATTAAACTATGTATTTACCTGTGAACGGTTCTGAACGGACCAAGGTCCTGCGGGAATAGGGTTAGAGAAAATCGTTTTCCTAGAAACGGTAAGGGGAATGGAAGGGGCAAAAAATAAAAAAGGGGAAGGGAAAAGGAAAAAGGTAAAATAAGAGAGACGGAAGGATGGTCTTTGTAGACGACCGAAGAAGGAGAAGACATTTTCTCCTAGAGAAGGACGACATTCCCTGGAGCGTATTTCGTGAGTTTCTTTATGGTAGTACTCTGGAAAAATAGTTCTCCTTTGAGAGAGATACCAGAGGCAATGGATGAGGAGAGAAAGACATTACGGAATGAGTGAAGATGCCGAGCGGATTTGTAGCGAGGAGCAGTCTTCTTGTAAACCGGATATCTTTCAAACGAGATCGAATTACTTAAAGCGATGCACGTCCTATGCTCCTCTTGATCTCTAAATACAATCTCTACTATAAACCTCTACCATTTTATATTCCATATATCAACATTTTCGTACCATCAATCTGAATGCTTATAATATTAGATGTTTACTTTAAAAAAAAAATGAATTTTTACTCTTGTATATATTTTATATTTTCAGATTGATATAGAATTATTTTATCATCGTGAGTCGTTCAGAAGTCAAATTCCGTTTAAATTTATTTGTTGTAGAGATTTTTGTCTATTTTTTATAATGGAATAATTAATATTGTTTTTATTTATTAAAAGGTTCCATTGTGTGTCTTTTATTTGCACATCCTGCACGCGTAGGTTGTTTTATTGCAAAGCTTATCACTTGAAATAAGATTTTCTATAATTTTCTGATTAAATAAACAAAACATTTCTAAAACCATAGTATTGCAAAACATTAATTCTATCAATTTATACATTTTTTTGACTCAACCGCACTGGCTTTCTTCTCTTAGCGATACAAATAATATTATTGTATATACCTGCAAATAAATTTGATCTTAGGAATGCTTATATAAAAAAAAAAAAAAAAAAAAAGATAAAATAAAAGAGAAGAGAGTAATTCGATCGGTCCAATGAAAGCAACCTGCGCGAGCAGTGTGAAATCGTCGNTTTTTGACTCAACCGCACTGGCTTTCTTCTCTTAGCGATACAAATAATATTATTGTATATACCTGCAAATAAATTTGATCTTAGGAATGCTTATAAAAAAAAAAAAAAAAAAAAAAAGAAGAAAAGAATCTAGCGAACGTTCCGGAAAGAGGATCTATTTATTACATATATATATACCTGTGCTACCGGGTGCTGTCGATATGACAATTAATTTAATCGTAAATTTTCACACACCGGGGGAAAAGCTCGTATAAGTCACGGGAAATAATATATAGGGTTCGTATATATTTTTATACCTATATCCTTGATTCACACCTGGCATTCTCAGCGGGTACTTACCTGAGTTTTCAAATGGCCCAGACTGCGTCGCGCCAACCTCGAAGCTTCATTCTTTCTTTCATTCTTTCTTTCATTCTTATAGACACACACAAATACACACACACACACACACACATATATCCACACAAGAACACGTGTACATCCGCATTCTTCCAACTTACCCAAAAATTTCTATAGAAATTACATGGCACGCTTCGCAAATGATAGGCATCTCAATGACCGGACGATGGTTTTCTAAAGATCGCAAGGACTCTCTTTTCGAAGTATCTATAAAATCTATTAGATTTTATTAGATATCTTTTCGACGGTATCGAAACGAAACGAAACGAAACGAGACGAAACGAGGAAAGCCAAAAGATCGTTTATAACTTTACTTTCAAATGAAAATTTCAGGCCGATATACTCAAAACTCGACAAAAGGGAAACGGCACCATAGCGATTCTACGTTTCTATGTCTCCCCCTTCGCTATTCCTACTAACCAACCCACCCCCGCCGCCGATCATGGAAACTCGTGAAAAGCGTTCCGGCAAAACTTTCTCTGTGGTATTTCATCGAAACCAACTACGATAGTCGTTTCGATGTCACCCCGTTTAAAAGGAGAAATCGTTTTCGCAATGTAATCAAATCAGGTGTAAAACGCGAGGGGTAATTGTCGTCGTATCATAGATACGAGGAATTGTAAATAAAAAATTTGACGAAACGATTGATCGAATGTGAATATTTGTATATATATAAGCATATAATATAATACTTGCATACAATATAATTATAACGATTGTCATTTCGTTAATAGTAAAATGTAACAAATGTAACGTTCAAAGATTTCATTTTATCTTTTAGATTTTTATTTCTTTTCTATATAGGATCATCAGGATTTGTCCCAGTGTAAGAAGCAATTTCGTTATTGTTCACCATTACTACTGTAAGGAAAGAAGTTAGAAGAGAGAAAGAAAAAAGAAAAAGAGAAAAAGAGAGAGAGAGAGAGAGAGAGGAGAAAAGAATAAGGAAGAAAGAATGAAAGTGGGATTAGCCACGTGGCGGTTTTTCGTGAATCCGCAAAAAGGTTTATGTCGATAAAAAGGAGTCGGCAGGGCAATGGTGGTGTGTATAGAGAGTAGTAGTAGTAGGTACAGTCAATTTCTTCTTGCTTTCCTCGGAGTCAACAACTGGGAGACACAATTGGGACCTTCTTTCATCGTGAGGAAGTAAGTTGTATGGAAGTTGTATGGAGTTCTAATAGAATTCGCGATCAAAGAAGAGTGAGAGAGAGAGAGAGAGAAGAGGAACACGTGCGCGTGCGCATAAGCGAGAGAGTGTACGAATGAACGAATGAACGAACGAATGAACGAAACGAAACGAAACGAAACGAGCGAGCGAGTGTGCGCATTCACGGCTCCTCTTTTCTCAAGGCGGGATTTGTTCGGAAAAGGGAGAGGCAAGAGGGGTGGCCTCTCTTTCTTTCTTTCTCTTTCTTTCTTTCTTTATTTATTTCTTTCTTTCTTTCTCTTTCTCTCTCTCTTTCTGTGTGTGTGTGTGTGTGTAACGTGGCACCTCGCGTTTTTCATACGGCCCTCGATAGACGGTCGTAAGTGCATTCACCGTGCAAATCGGGTTGCCTCGAGAGCAACAATACGCAACAGGTGAAGAGATCAGTACGCATTCGGTGGTGGTAGCAGGTGAACTTCTTTTCTGACGAAGAAAACTATGGGAATCGTGGCACTTGCCAAAAGTGAGCCCAAATAATAATATTAAATCATTGATCTATCTCTAAAGATATATGTTTCATTTCTTTTTTTTTCTTTCTTTCTTTCTGATGTAGATACATTTAATAATTCGTCCGATATTATCTCAAAGAAAAATAATTACGAAATATATCTTAAAAATCTGTGTTAGAATAGATTTATTCTTTAATATGTCAATATGATTAGACGAATAAATTCTTACATTTTACGTATCATAAATGTATATAAGAACATATATATATACATGTACGCAGAGGTGTAGAAATTGTAACATTTCATCATGCAGCAAGTAGGACGCAGTTATAATTAGCGCTCGTATAGATCGAAAGGTAGAAGTTTGTTCCGGTTGAAAACGAGATATCGTTTGTGCTCCGAGAGAGAGAGAAGAAACTTTAGCGACTTCCAGATTTGAAAAGAGTCGTTTTGATCGATCGTTCTCGTTATCTCGAAGAAAAAGGATCGTTTAAGAGAGACGAAGAGAGAAAGGAAGAAAAATAATAATAATAATAATCAAAAAAAAAGAAGCAAAAAATAAAAAACGGGAAAGAGAGACAGAGAGAGAGAAAGAGAGATAGAGATAGTATAGAAGGTCAAATCTTCGAGAAGGGTGCTGTGCTGTTCAGCTGCATTCCGGCGTTGATGCGTCTTCCGAATACGTCGACGTTAATTAACTGCCCATTAATTACGTAAAATGATCAATTATAAGCGGCTATTAATAAACGGGGCTCGCATTACGCGTCGTAGACGATGTCTTCCTTTTACAGTAAAGATATACCACCGGTTAGACTTACATGAGGATGAATTTCAGGTGCACAAGCCGAATGATGAAATAGAATTTTTCTTAAGTCGAGTACTCGTAACGAATGTTAATTAAAAAAAAACAAAAAAACAAAAAAACAGAAAAAAAAATGGACATTTGCCTTACAGTAGCACTCGCTTTATTATTTATTTATCGATGCGTCTAGACGAGTTGAAAATATGTTATATCACGGGCGTGTGCGCATTTTTGCCGGTGTAATTTCGTTTGAGTTTCAGAATATATTATTATATCGTTTTTAGAACTGTTTCGCGTTTTCTTTCGTTTTTCTTCTTATTTTAGTATTTTATTTATCTTTCAAAAAGTTTGAGGTTCATGGAAACGTCGTTATTAAACGTCGAAATTCTAGGCTTTTTGATTTCCCGTCGAAGTGTTTTGAAACGTCACGGACGAACGTGTGCGTTGCAAAGTCTTTTCGTAAATGTAATTTGTGCGGTGGGTGGGTGTGAGGTGGTATGAGGAAGAGGAAAGGGGTAGGGGGAGGTGGACGACGACACAGGCGTCTATGAGAATTCGTTTCGCATCGTGGCGTTCCTTAACGCCTTATAGCATTTTCGAGGTTACCGTTTTAAATATGATAATTTATGTAAAGGTCGTAGCGCACATTTTACGAGCACTGTCACGCTCGAATCCAACATTAATTTTCAATGTGTCTCTCTTCGGTGACGAGCGGTAAACAACAAGTGAGAGAGAGAGAGAGAGAAAGAGAGAGAGATAATGGTGGACTAGAAAAACTTAGCCGACGGCCGACGGATGTAATCGATTATGCGACCATCCCTGGCGACAAAATTGGTAACAGACTCTTATGGATGAAAAAAAGAAATCTACAAAAATCGAGAAACCCTTTTTCCTTTCTCTCTCTCTCTCTCTCCTTTAAACGTGACCGCCTCGACTAGAGATTGATGATCTTTCAGAATCGTTCTATGTTAATCTGACATTTTATTATTTATTTAGGATTCGAAGAGAAATCACAAATTTTTCTATTTCTCCTATACAAAAGATTATATTATAAAAAGGTAAAAAAAAATTCTTTTAGATATAACCGCACCTATGTTGATCTTAAAAATTTCATTCAATTTTTATAAGTCCTCCCTCTCTCTTTCTCTCTCTCTCTCTCTCTCTCTTTCTCTTTCTCTTATACATGGAATTAATTATTTACTTACAACCGATGCCTAGCTAAAGATCAATGAACGAAAATTAGACAGTTCTATTTCACGATGATGCATCTAATATTATAATCCATCATCCAAATCGTAAACTATTATCTATACAATCATATATACATATGCGCGTGTGTGTGTGTAGATATATGTAAGTGTAGATAAAGATCAGTATTGGGTAATTGGCGACTATCTCTTCGAAATCGAAATACATTATCAACCGCACGGCATCTACGAAAGCACATAGAGAAAGGACATGGAATGGGGTGGTGGATCTGTGTTGCCCTCCTGTTCCCTTACAAAGCCCAAATTAAACAGTTCCATTGGCGTTGAACCCTTTATATCAAGAAAGAGAAAGAGAGAGAGAGAGAGAGAGAAAACGTGTGCAACCCTTCACGTAGTCCACATACACCGCCATTATCTCTACATCGAAGTGCTTTCCTTCTCCTCACCCTTTCTCCTCATTCCCTCTGAACGGTATCCTCCGCCTTTCTCCACGTTATATCGACCTCGAATCAAGATGGACAAATATAGTGCTTACCCTCTATCAAAATACACATCAGAGTTCAGACTACCGGATGGATTCTAGAACGAAAGGAGAAAAAAAAAAAAAAGAAAAAATAGAAAGAAGAAAAAGAAAAGAGTGTACGGAAGGGTTCCTCCATTCTTAAAGAATATTCTTCCCTCAACTTGTTGTGTCGAAGAGTCTCTCTTTTATAAATGAAGATTATTTTTCCCATGTTAGAGATTCTCTATATCCATTGGAAATAATTCGATCGAACAAAATAAATCAAATTATTTTATTCCAATCGAATGTTAAAAAAAAAAAAGAAAGAAATAATTACGAGAAAGTACGAAGTTACTAATAATACCATTGTAACACACATTCAAGTTATATATTAAAAAAATCATATTACATATAATATATTTAACGATATTATTATATGATATATATATATATATATATATACTAAATTATAGTGTTAATTTCTCGAATAACACGAAAGGTTTTGTGATGGAAACAAAGCGAACAGGGGTGAGGGGGCGGAGGGGGATGGTGTATTACGATGGTTGTGTAGAGAAAACACGATGTCGAAGGAACCGAACAAAGTAGAGGAAGAAAGAGGGATAAGTAAGTAGAAGAAGCAAGAGTAGATCGGATCTGTCGGTCCGATTTACTGCGAGCCGCGTGTGCGCGTCCGTAATAACGACACAAAGAGAAATAGGATAGAGAGAGAGAGAAATAAAGGGAAGAAGAAGCATTCAGTCTCGCGAGTGTAAGTAGAGATTTCCGGAGGCTGCGTGCAAGCAGCAGCAACAGCAGAAGCAGCTACCTCTCACAACCATTCGTTCCTAACCCTCCTAGCCCTCCTCCTCCTCCTCTTCTGCGAGGAACCGCCTCTCCGCGGGGGTGTCTTCTTACCTCGAGCACCCCTCCGTCCTTCTCCGGTCGGTCCGGACCGTGTTTCGAAAAGCTTACCTATGGGAAAAATCTACATTGAGTCGATGCCGATGAATGAGTTCGCATAAGGGGAGGAGACGGTTGCGGGGGTGCAAGGAGAGAGAGAGAGAGAGAGAGAGAGATAGAGATAGAAGGAGGGAAAAAAAGAGGAACAGGCGGAATCCTTTGTGAACAAATTCTTGGCAGCATCCATCTAGCCCGACATCGTGCATATCGTCCTCGGGATTCGTACCCTGCAAGAAGAAGAAGAAGGAAGGGCTCCGCGAAGGACAGCCTCGGCCGCCGACGGCTACCTGAGCTTTTAGTTTAAGAATAAGAGGAAGGTGGAGTTGGTATTCGAAGTTGTACAACGCTTTTTTGGGTTAGCATTTGCGTTGCTTTACTTGTTTACCTGGTTGCTAGCACGTGCAGTACCTGGCTAAGAAAAAGAAATGAGTTTGATGCTTTCTCACGACGATTTCACACTGCTCGCGCAGGTTGCTTTCATTGGACCGATCGAATTACTCTCTTCTCTTTTATTTTATCTTTTTTTTTTTTTTTTTCATTAAATAATAAAGAATTTTTTTGTCTTGTCTTCAATATTGTCATCGTAACACAGTAATTCGTTATTTAATTAACGATGCCAATTCGTTCTTCATTCTATTCCGAGTTGCGAATTGGTTTGTCCCTTTTGATGTAATGACCACGTAACTACTCTCTTTCTCTCTCTCTCTCTCTGTTGATTTTTATTATTTTTTTTTTCTCAAGGTAACCACTATTATCGTGATTGCACGTTCGCGACGAGACCGAGAGAAGACGTTGCGAGACGTTGCTGCAACGGATAATAATTATCGAAGATGCGAACACCGTAGAGAGAAGAAACGCTTCGTACTCCTCCTCCTCCTCCTCCTCCTCCTCCTCCTCCACCATCTTCTTCTTCTTCTTCTTCTTCCTCTCTTCGTCATCCCTTTCTATGTACTCTTCTTTTACTTTTACTTTTTCTTTTACCTTTCTTTTTTTCTTTTCGTTTTCTTCCTTCGGATCCCGACGATGAACGTCCGCCGAGACAAAGGGCGCACGAGTCGGGTATACCGCCGTACCTTCTCGCCTAGGAGCTGGTGGAAAGGTAGTGGAAGATGATGGACCAGAAGAAGGTGAACGAAAAGGTCGCTGATAGTGCATCGTCACGTGCCTCTATTAGAAGCTCCGCTGGAAAAGGACTTTTTGCTCGCGTTCCACCGGCATAGCTACCTTCGTTCGTTCATGTCCATCTCGTCGTTCTCTTCATCTCTTTCTTTCTCTCTTTTACTTACTCGTACACTTTTCACACCACTCATTTCCACCCCACCTTTCTATCGATTACAACCTTCTTATAAAATTCCGTTCTAAGAAACTAGAATTCTTTTCGTTCATTCTATTCGCGTTTATTATCGATTAAATTAATAATAATAATAATAATAATGATAATAATAATTTGAAACGATAATAGATTTGATCGATTAAATTGATTAACGTTGGAATTACATCGACGTACAATTCATTTCAAACTTATCAATAAATTTTTTTTTTCTTTACATTTGAATTACATTCCAGTAATATTTCTTTCTAATTATTCGTGTATATATATATATATGTATATTAATAGAGAAATTTAGTAAAATCTTTCGAGTTTGCAAAATGAAAATTACGACAATTCGGTATTATGAATACTTTCCTTGGTAGAATCTATTTCGAAATTGGAGATCTCGTTGCGTCATCGATCTTGACGAAAATCCTCGATACCTTCTTCTTCTTCTTTCTTTTTCTTTTTTCTTCTTTTTCCTTTTTTTTTTCTCCTCTCTTATATACAAGACGAAGGGAAAATATTTTTATTAGAACGCATCCGTCGCGAAGAAAAGATGAAGCCTGACGAGATCGAAGATTCCATCCCGAATCGAACGGGATTTATACATACATATATAGAACGTGCTATACATATACATATACATATATATAACTATATATTTTGATCGTGTTTAGTTTTGAAATCCATGGATTTGGTTAGGTCGATATTTTTGAAAAATATTTCTCTTGAAAAAATAACAATATATACTTTTTACGTATACGCGCGTAATATTGTATATACAAGTATTCTTAACGTAATCGAACGACGAGGATTCTCTTATACGCAAAATAAAATAAATTTCTTGATCGATTATATTAAAGTTTTGAACAAAAATATTATTATTATACAAAAAAACATAACGTACAATATATATTAAATATCTATGCGAATCTAATCAGGAGTTTTGGTGGAATTCACGATTCGAGACTATATGGGTTGGATATGCCCTTCGACGAAAACCTTTAGACACAGCGAGTGCCCTGAGTTATGCCATATTAGTGTTCCTCGGGATTCCGGTTTCTCAATACGACCAGTCATCCTCGAAGAATCGGCAGACAATGTGTCGGCCCCCTCATCTCGCCTTGGCCCTTTGCCCTCGTAAGTAGCGTACTCTCTCTCTTTCTTCTTCTTCTTCTTCTTCTTCTTCTCATCCATCTTCCTTTCTTTCACTCTCTCTCTCTTTCCTTCTCATTGCAGTGCGGAAAGGAGTTGGAGGAAGAAGAAAGAAAAAAAAAACTACAGAAGAAGGAAGAAAAACTTGGAGCGTGCGCTCGGGGTAAAGACTTAGCGTTCGCATTGTGTTCTCTCCGGAGAAACTTAAGCCGAGAAAGAGAGAGAAAGAGAGAGAGAGAGAAACTTAAAAGTACTCATCGATTATCCCGTTCAGCAGTCTCGGAGTCTGCATTCGTTTGCTCCCACAAATATACCTATGTACTATTTTAATCTTTAATCGTTTCGTTTATACACAAATTCGAAATACTTATTTGTTTTAGTTAACTGTTTAACATTTATTAACACACTTGAAATTTTACTTTTCTAAACGTAGTTATTATGATAGTTTCGTTCTTTCAACAAAATTAATAATTACTGACATATCCGTTTAGAAATTATTGTCAAAATTATATATGTTTATTTTTATTCTATTTTATTAAATTATTTTTACGATTAAAAAGTAATACAGTTTTCTTGAGAAACAAACAACGATGATCTCGTAGAAAAAAAATGTTTCTATCGTATTTTCAACGGACAGATTATTCGCTTCTGTCATAATCCAGGAGTCGAGAGTTAATTGATATTCTTGTAATATCATGAGAATGACTGGGCAGATTCGGATTGACGTATACACTCGATAGCGATACGGTATATCGTTTAACGATAAATCTTCTAAACGTTTATGCTATCGTGCGATAAAAGACGCTTGTCGGTATCAATTAAAAAGTAGTATAGCTCGAATAAGTTCTAGAAAATTTTCATTCCACTTTTCTCATTCTTTCTCTTTCTCTCTTTTAACATATTTCACAAAAAGAAAAGAAAAGAAAATAAAAGAAAAGTCACGTTGGTCACGCGTGAACCCCCAAAACTTTATTTTTATTATTTCCGGTCACGGAATTGAATTAATCCGTTAAATCATATTATGGTAAATATCACGTAGGAAGATGCGAGACAATGGGGAAAAGAAAAAGGACAAGAAAATGTGTGAAGGTACGACATATGCAAACAGGTCAAGGAAAAGAAAAAAGAAAATAATGGTAGAACGAATCATAGCATGGTTAACACGTGTTACGCGGAACACGACGTAACGGCAAATTTAATAAATTGACGAAATAACGAAAATCTGGGTTTATCCGACGATGCAGATGTATCACGTATTTGTAGAATACATTTTTCAATCCTTTGTCATACAACGATAAGATAAAACATCTGTACTAATGAATTATATATACAATATATAGATAGAAAGAAAAATTATACGAAAAATAAAAGATATAAATTATATCTAGAGAATGATTTATTGTTAAAATATCAAAACGACGTGGATCCATTCTCTTGTTCGGTGATACAGCAGTAATGGATAGATCGTGAAGGTATCATTTTCATAGGGCTTAGGGTGAAGCGGTAACACGACTTGGTTCTGATACGCTCGCGATGGGTTTAGAAAAGACGCGTGTAATTATGTGCGAGAGAGGATAGAGTAACGCGTCGTGCATTCCAGCAGCCACCGGAGTCAGAAAATCCACCCTCGCCCGTTCGTTCCTCCGTTCGTTCGACTGAATAGCCGGCTAATGAACGCAAAGCCTCCGGTCTGTCAGTCTCGTATACGGTACGTACGTCCAACATCGGGGAACGATCGTTGCTCGTTCGAGGATGAAACCGATGCTGACTATGACGACGAACACGACGAAGATGACGTCCACTCGTTGCCCGGATTTACCGTCATACGTATCTTACGTGAATAACTTCCTAGATCCTTATATAAGGTATACCCTTTACACACGACACGTATATCTCTCTTAATTAGAAATAAATTATGAATTTCCTTTTTTTCTTTTTTTTTTTAATTCGTTCGTTTCATTTCGTACATTACGAGGCTTTTTATTTTTTACTTACTTTTTTTTTTTCTACGATTAAGAATGATTATTATACACGATTTTATAATCCATTTGCATTAATTTAACGTAATAATAATAACATGCGAACTTTCTTATCTCAACTGTATGCATACAATTTTTTAAATGTTAAGTTATTTTTTTATCACGTTATATCGTGTAGCATTGGTTAAACGTATATCTGAATATTGCGTAATCGGTAATAAGTTACCTTGATATTTTTAACGGTGAAGAAATTAGGCCGATTGAACATGCAAATACTTTGCGAATGGATTCATTTTAACGAACGTAAATCTAATAACGACTAGAAACACGAAATACGTGTCTTCCTCTCTGATAGATTTTCAAAGATCATTGATCAAAAGCATTTCATCGTGGACAATGGTACGTGTGCATCGATAGATACTATTTCAATTTTGCTATCTTCCCTTTTCTGTTTCCTCGAGAGAGAGAGAGAGAGAGAAAGAGAAAGAAAGAAAATAGAAAAGAAAGAGAAAGAGAGATTCGACGTTAGATATGCGAGAGAGTTAGGGCTTCCTCGTTCTCTCCTGTCACTCAAATCCTTCTCCCCCTTCCCCCTTATTCCTCTTTACCGAACCTTCAGCATCCCCTTTCCTTCCTTCGGGTTGGCCTTCGTCGACGTCACCCCTTCGACCACCCTCGCGCGCGCGCTCGCGAGCACTCGTTTCTCACCGAGAGAGAGAGAGAGAGAGAGAGAGAGAGAGAGAGAGAGAGAGAAAGAGTCAGCCCCGCGGACTCGGTAATTGAATTTCACGAGTTGGTTACCCAAACCCCTGGGATCTGCCAATCCCCCTTGTACGTCCGCATCTCTGGCACCCTTTGGAAAACAGCCTAACACGACGACGACGACGACGACGACGACTACGACGAGGACGAGGACGAGGACGAGGATGACGAAGTCGTCCTAGGCCGATATCGTCCTTTTCGATATCAACCAAGCTTTTCGCAATCCACTTGATGTCCGCTTAACGTCGTGTCACAACATTGATTACGACAGTGGTCTAGAGAGTCAACAATTTAATTTCCCACCCTCCTCCCTCCTTCCTTTTTCTGTAACGTGAATGTTACATTTTTTTTCCCCATTAAATGTGTGTTCGTAGATTCTTATTCAACGTTTTATTATTACGTTATTCCTGTAGAATCTTTTAATTATTCCGTTCGATGTAAACATAAAATAAATAAATTTAGGGTGGAGTGGTTTGGTTTTGTTGTTTTTTTTTTAGCAAAATTATTTATTATTAGCGAGACTAATTGGGTACGTGTAAAATGTTTCATATATATATATATATCGTATATACAATCTTCGTTAGAAAAGATGGTCAGGATCATTAAGTAAAGGGAACGCGGTTGGATTCGAGATCATTAACAAAGATATTCTTCGTCTTTGTATAAATGGAATAATATAAGTGCAGGAAGTTAAAATGAGTTAGGAAAGTTGGATTCGTACTTTCAACGTTTACGAATCGGTCATCGTTCAGGTCAGACGTCCCGTCGTGAACGAGATCTTTTCAGGCTCAACGTTTTTCCGTCGTTCATAAATATTTAGCAGGAGTAAAAGGGAGGGGGGACGGGTGAGGGGGGAAGACCGTAGAATGCAAGAAAGGCAAAAGAGGGGGTGCTGGTGTATTCGACAGTGGTGCTTTTGCCATTCTCTCTCTCTCTCTCTCTCTCTCTCTGAATTTAATGAACCGCGTTGATTTTTCACGGCCGCGAATATAGGAGGACAGGGGGAAGGGTGGTAAGAAGGAGGGGACTTGCTTTGAAAGAAAAAAAAAAAGAAAAATGAAAGAAAGACAGATAGAAGAGAGAAAGTGGAGGGAAAATGTTTGCATCCAACGATTCCTTGCTTTCCCGTTTTTTTTCTTACGCCATGCTGTTTCTCGATGGTTCGTTCGTTCGTTTCTTCGTTGGTTCGCTCACGGTGAACGATAATAATTTTAAAACAGGGGGGGGGAGGGCCCTCGAGGCGTCGAGCCGCCGAAGACGAATTATCACCGCCTGACGTGTACCCTTATTTATGGTTCTTCGACCTTGCCTTTTACCCCGCTCCTCCTCTTCTCACTCTCTCTCTCTCTATCTCTCTCTTTTACTTTTACCATCTTCCTTTCGTTCTAACACTTTTCCTACGAGACACACACGTCGAGTTCGAGAGATTCGATCGAGTAGGATGGTGAATGATCTATGTTGATAGAAAAGTTTCGACTTAATCTATCTCGTTTGATATTACATTGAAGAGAATAAGCTGCGATAGATCGAAGAGTAATTTAAATTATATATATATATGTATTTATATGTGTACGCGTATATATGCTTGCATCATACGTATGTAAGATCAAATTGCTTACTTGCAATATTCGATCGATAAGATTCGAGTATCGAGTAAACGTCTCGAGAAGTAATATTATAGTGCAATAAGAAAAATTAGAAGAACTGGGGGGATGGGGTGGAAGGATCATTAGATTTGAAGTTAATTATTAGAAGATTAACGATAAGCAATTGAGAAGATTCGATATGTTATTTAAGTTCCCTTCCCCCCCATCCCCATTTAATAACGTAGAGACAAATGGATGGATGTTCTATCATGTAGAATCATAGTTATAATTTTTTGTCTTTTTAATTTGTTCTTTTTTTCTTTTTTTTTTCTTAATTGAAATACCTCAAGTTAGATATTTTTGTTGGGAAGATGGTGAAGATGATCGCGAATTGCATATAGCTATGGGGTTATCATGGTATTCTATCTGTCACGACTGGCTCGCGACAGTTTAGTTTCGGGATTGACGGAAAGCATAGGAATTGAAGCTTTGAAAATGGCGAGAAAGATACCGGAGCTCGCAATTGGGGCAACGATGTGATCCGATATTGCACGACGACGGCACCAGCGCAACCGTGCACCACTTCACTTCAGGGCGGATCTGGTTGGTCAATCAGCGGTGCATTGTACGTAACGAACCTCCGCACTCGCCCGGAGTTTAATGCCCGTACGTGGACCTTGGAGTACGGACGTGTATGCGCGTGGGTTATTAAATATGAGGAGAACACGGAGCTTTGCGAAAAGGAGAAAGAAACAGAGAGAGAAAGAGAGTGAGAGAAAAAATGAACTCATCGCCAAACGATACTCTTACGATAGTTTTATTTTTTTTTTGTTCATCGTCATAGTTTCCACACAAAGATCCACAAATACCTTTAATTTAGATTTTTTTCTTATTAGAACTCGCGCGAAAAGTTGGTCTCGTATTGAATTTTTTTGATAACGTGATCTTTTATGCACTTGTTACTTGTGTCATATGCATGATCGTTTACTACGAATTATTCGATGTGAAAGTGAAGTAACATTTTCATTCGATCAAGTGATCCAACAGAGAAGGCAAAATTTTCCATTAGTCGTAGATATTCTTATTCGTTATTCCACAAGTTGATCGATGATTCGATTGAAAAGGAAAAACAGGAAACCATTGTCGGCTTTCTTAAAAGGATTCTTAGAAAATCATCGTTGTGGCTTGACAAATATCCGGTGAATATTTTTATAGTATATTGTAATTTTTATAAAATGAAATATTTTTTTTTTTTTTTTTTTTTACTTTTATGGCCAACTCACTTAATATCAAAGTTTTCTCGCCGCTCCTGAAGTTTTCGTTTGTTTAAAATTCAGAACTTCAAATAACCTTTTTTTTTTTTCTATTTTTGCTCGGGTCACTACCGGAATTATATTAGGTGGATTCTACAAATAGAAAACGACCCTACAGGTAGCCCATCCTTTTATTTGCTTTTCGTTATAACTTAAATCTATTTCTCTAAGATCGTATATATAGATAATCTAGATACAATCTTTAAGAAAAATCTATTTACATATATAATAAAACGTATTATATAAATATATACTGTCCAAAATTTTAGATTAAAAATGAAGACTCTTCGATATAAACCTTAATAACATTCATATTTCAAATTACTCATAGTTCATCGAAAAACACGCGATTGGATTTATAAGTTTGTAGATTAATTTTCGAGTAAAATAAATCGTAAACGATACCGATATAATAAAACTTTGATTATACGTTTCCGTAATATTATTATTAATATATTTCCCTTTTATCATATCGAATTAATCGCGAATGAATCTTTGACGTGAAAGATTTGAAACTGGGTAAAGGGAGAGAGGACGGGGGGAGGTAGGAGGGCAGGGGGGCGGGTAGGGGGATAAGGTAGTATATACCTTGGGATAGGAACGTGCATAAATTTGGATGGATCATCTCATAGCGAGCGGCGGAGGATGGTACTCGAAGAATCTGAAGTGGGCCTCTTGGTAACGGCGAGCACTTATTCGCTCACTCGTTCGCCAGTCCAAATGAATTGGATAATTTGATCAGCTCGTTGCTGGCCCTTTGTTGCCTCCTGGGAACTTTGAATGGTCCGGTCGACCATCGTCTCTCGTTTTCTTTCCTTCTCTTTTCCCTCCTCTCCTCTCCGCCCAACCCAACCCAACCCACCCCTCTCCTCTCCTCTCCACTCCTCTCCTCTCTTTCTCGTCTTCATTCTTCTTATTCGTTTTCTGCCAATCCTTCCTGAGCCAGCACAGATCTCGTGCCTTGCCTTCTTCTCTTCTCTTCTCTTCTTTTCTCTTCTCTTCTCTTCTTTTTCTTTCTTTCTTTCTTTTTTTCTCAACGTAGTCATTGCTTCTGATATCAGACCGAGCGAAGATCATAGCAGACGCTAAATAAAGAACGCACCACTTCCGCTCTCCGGAGTACAAATCGACAACGTAGATTGGGCGGATGAACGAACGAACGAACGAACGAACGAGCGAAACTTTGACTGATCGTAAGAGCTCCTCCCCCTGCCGCCCCCGTTTATATTCCTAGAAGAGAGGATTTCTCTTTGATTTTTTTTCCTTCTTCATTTTTTATTTCTTGTTTTTTTTTTTTTTTTATTATCAATTTCTCTCCTTTTTTTTTCATCATCATCGCGTTATTCCCTTTGAATTATTTTTAAAAACGTTTTTATTATTAGGAATAAGAGAGTTGGCGAGAGAAAACAGAGGGTAGGGAGTGAGAGGTGGAAAACAAATAAAATGAGAGCCATTGGATGAATTAGAAAATTTATTTCGAACAATGGGACCAGGTATACAAACCTGCCTAGCCCCCCTCACCACCAACCAACGCGGTATCGTGCAATTTATCTCGAAATTCTTTTTTTTTTCACCTCTCTCCCCACTTCATAGTGTGTCGTCGCTTAGAAAATGTCGAAATGTTTTTTCTTTTTTTTTTAATCCTTATCTCTTATATATATACATTTTTTCTTTCTCGCTCGGCGGACTCGTCGTTTGAGAAAAAATAAAAAGAAGACAAAAAAAAAAAAGAAAGAAAAAAAGTTTATGACAACTCGACCGAGTTTTTTTCTCTCTCTTTTCCTTTTCCTTTTTTTTTTTTTTTTTCCTAAACTCAAAATATATATATCTACAGCTATAAAACTCGGTTCGGTATATTTGGTAAATAAAAGGGGGAAAAAACAAAAAATCAACCGGTAGCGTTAGAGAGAATATGTGTCTCGTATTTTTTTTGTCTAGTCTAGAAGAAAAAGAATGATTTTTTTCTCCATCCCCTCCCTCCCCTAAGATCGTAGGGAATTCGCATGCTCGATGGGGGTAGGGGGTGGTGACTGCTTTCGGTGTCTCCTACGTCGAAAATATTATCCCCGACAATCTCTGGCCGTTCCCCGTGTACCATTTCATTCAACAATTCTCTCTCTCTCTCTCTCTACCTAGGTCCAACCTTTATTATTGTTATTTTCTTGATTTTTTTTTTTCTTTTTCTCTCCATATCCAAGTTTTATCCTTTCTCACGATATATAGTCGTTGAATTTAGGAGGAAGAAATTTTTCTCGGTTGCCCGAGGCATCTAAGATTGTGCTCTTGCAATTCGTAGACCTTAGAGCTGTTCTAAAAAGAACGAAACGTGGGAAAGTAAGGACACAACGTAGAAACGAGAGAGAGAAAAAAAAAAAAGGGGAAAAACGAAAAAAGAAATTGAAAGAGAATGTGTACGCGTGTGTATGTGAGTGTATTTAAGAGAGAGAGAGAAAGAAATAGAGATACGAATGAAAAAGGGCGAGAATGTAGAAGAAAAAGAAGAAGAAGAAGAAGAAGAAGAAGAAGAAGAAGAAGAAGGAAAAGAGAGAAATGCGGAAAGAATCGTTGACGGATTCATTAAAAACGTTTGGGTGTAATAGTGCCGTGATTACGGAGAGAGACTGGAAAATTAAAAAAAGGAAGGGAGGAGGAGGAGGAGAGAAAAAAGGGAGAAGAAAACGGAGATACGGAAGAGAGAAGTACCTACGTGCTGCTGCTGGTGGTGGTGGTGTTCCTTCTGCCCCCTGTCGGGAGTCCCCTGCTCCTCTTCGTTCTGTCTTCCGTGGCCGGAAGGTGAGTCTCCTGACGAAGGGAATGTGGAGATGATTAAAATGAATTCTACGGAGACCACCGCATCGTTTCGCCGACTCTTTTATGGCCCTTCGATGTTACATTTCTTCTCTTTTCTTTTTTTTTCTTTTTCTTTCTCTCTTTTTTCTTTTTTTCTCCCTCCCACTCCTTCGCCTTTTTCTTCTTCTTCCTTTTTCTTTTTCCCACCCCCACTCAGACCCTTTTTAGGGAAACTCGTTTCTCGATAATATCGCCGTTTTTGTTATCGAGATCAATCAACGAATGACGGATATTCCGCGGAGAAATATCGCTACTGGTGTGTCGGGGGGATGGGGTTTGGGGTTTACTGGAAAGGGACGGAAAGAAGGGAGAAACAACGTGAGCGAAGGGTTAAAGTACTCGTGTAAAAAATGCGAATTGAACGATGTCCGTCGTATCGCGTGTCATCGTTTATGATTGATAATTTCATTGTTAATCTATAGTTGAGATTTTTTTTCGCGTATTTTTTAACAGGGTAGTTTTAACGCAGCTAGTATAGTGAATAATATTCAATGTTTTTCGATTGCAATTCATTTAAATAGATATATATATATATATAGGGATAATATGATTATTGTAAAAAATATTAATTAATCACATTAAATAGGGAAAGTCAAAATGAAATGTTTGTTATGCAATTAATTAACATATTATCTATTATTTATGAGCTTATCTCCGATTAGGTTTCAAACCTCATTCTTTTCTTACTTTCTCTTGTAAAATATATTTTAGTATTTATGAAAAAAAAAAAAAAGAAAAAAAAAATGTTGACAACTTTAGAAGAAAGGTGTTAGAAACATGTGTCACTCAATATATGTTACCATTAGACGTGAAAAATAATGAAACTTTCTAAAAGCTTTACGCGGGTCGTCGGTCAAACGATGTATAACGGTGTCATGAAATTGATAAATTTATCAGAGGGCCGAAGAAGAAAAGGCGGCATCAAAGAGGTAGAAAAGAAGGAACGTTGATCATCACCGTGCACGAAAGAGTTTCAAAATGGTCAGGTATTCACATTAGTCTACGATATGAATAAGCATTCCAGAACGGGCGATCATTGGTCATAGCGAATGCAACGAAAACCACGATAGTCTCGAAGGCCTTCTCTCTTCTCTTCCTCTTACTCTTACTCTTCATCACTCCTTCTCCTCCTCCTCCTCCTCCTCCACCTCTTTCCCTCTTGTCGTCGTTCAGACGTTGGTCCGAGGCCATTCGTCGGCATACTTCGTGGTTCTCAATGCGTGCTTATGTACGTTCTATCATTTTACGATACATTTTTGCGTGTATTCTTATCAACATATATATATAAATATATGCTTTGTTTTAATTAATGTTAAGTATTTAAAAAAGGGGAAAAACACACAGACGTACGATAAGAATGATAATTTTTGTCATATTTTCTATGATAATTACTGATTTGTAAACGTTATTTGATTTTTTTCGTGACAAAAATTTACACGTATATATTTTTATAGAAATTAACAATTAGTAATAATAAAATAATTGTAAACAAATCGCGTAGGTTTCAGTTTATTTCTCGATAAAAGCATACATATATTTAGTAGAAACGAGAGAAAGATATATATATATAGATATATACATATATTGTTAGTGTGAAGTTGTGCTCTCTCGCGGCCATACTGCCTCCGTTTGACGCCCAGAGGAGGAGGAGAGACCAGAAGTGGAAAGAGAGAGGGAAGGAGAGGAGGAATGATTAATTACGAGGGAGTGACGCGAGAAGCAAGAGAGGGCCGACGAAATGTGCCGGGACACAGAGGAACTTATATTCGAGAAGTCGCTTCTACCTCTTCTCGCTCTTTCATCTCGTAGTGTGAGGAAAATACCCTACGAAAAGTAGAAGGAGTTTGCATAAAAACGAAAACTGAAATAAAGAGAAAAAGAACTAATTTTAAGATTACATTTATTTGCTTTATCAACAAAATAAAATGTTCAAAATTGAATTTGATTTCGTTCTGATTACTTTTGTATATTTGCGATATTTGAATTTATCAATGATTTTTTTATATACAAATCTTTTCTTTTTTATTATTATTTAAACGTATAAAAGAAGTACGTATTTTTAGGTTGACTTTAATAAGACGCAAATGATTGAAATTCCCAAAAGATTTGTATTATTTATTTATTTCAAGCGCTCAATCGAGTGATTGTATTCTACAATTGAAACATAATAACTAATCTAAGTGTATATACGTAAAAATCATTGTAATATTTTTCATTGAATTCTAAACGTTTAATCGAATATTCTCCTAGGGAATGTATTACAACATTTGATGGAAGAAAAAAAAACTTTGAAAAATACAATAGAGAAAAATATGACGCGACTGTTAGAAACTGTACGAAAGTTTTATTTTGCAACTTTTATTTTATCGGTGAAACGAGGACGGTGATGACCCTCGGTCAAAGCGGTGGATCAAGGATACTCGAAAAGGAATTCTTCGGAGTTAAAATGAGAAGGATAGAGAATGAGAGAATGAGAGTTAGAGAGTGAGAGGGAAATAGTAGCAGCGGGGTATAGTGAAACGAAATATATTTCCGTGCTCAGCGGGACGTATTACCGACGAGACGGTCGTCCGATAATGTGTTTCTGATTGCCAACACGACTATATTTCGTCGACGCCGGTTTTCGACGGTTGTTGCTGCTGCTTCTCGACGGCATTACTCTCTACCGCAAATCCATCCTTCGTCATATCGTCCTCGATATTACATATCCCTCCCCGAACTCCCCTCGCCAATCTTTGAACGTTGCTATACTAGCAGCAGAGGAAAATTATGCGGTCAGCGCATAACAGTAATGGATATATATATATATATGTATATTTTTCCAACTTTGTCGTTCGATCGAATTCAACATTATCGACCATTTTTGTTTTATTTTTATTTTTCCCCCTTCCCTTCATTTCTATGACTTTACTTATTTTCTTTATATTCCTATTCTTGTTTTTTACATAACAGTTTTTAACATTACAATCGTATACGTACGTGTATTAATAGGAATATAAAATTCGAACTATTGTATATATATATATAAAACGTGAATTATTCTATAAATATGAAATAATTTATCTTGGAAAAGATTTCTTTTCTAACATAGGGATGGTTGTTACAGTATTTTTATTTGTCTTAGAGGTGCATTCGTTTCATAGATTACGAATCATTTTTTGATTTGAATATTTTTAAGAAAGTCTTCTTATTGATTGTGTTATATCGATTAGATCACTTATAAAGTTATTATAAATTTGTGTGCAAATTATTTTATAATTCAAAATATAAAAAGAATATCGATTTACTAATTGACAATGGCATTTAAAACGAGCATATTATAATCGTTTATTTTAATAATAAAAAGTTTATATATTAAAATTTAATTAGTCATCTAGTCCGGTAGGTAACATCGATTTTCAAACCTATCAACGTGAAAGACGTACGGTTAATAAGGAATTAGACTAGATTATTTTGAAAGGCATCGTCGTCAATACGGTATCATTTATCAGCGTCTATCAGCTTACAAAACCATTCGGTAATCCGATTCGTATCGCGCGGAAGCGAGTAATTGCCTACGAGAAAGAAAGAGAAAGAGAAAGAGAAAGAGAAAGGGAAAAAGAAAGAGAATGAAAGAAAGAAAAAGAGAGGAAAAAAAAAATATGTTCTGATATCGAATTCGCTCCCCCATTTTTAGCGGACGATTTCTCAGCGAGAAATTGAGAGCCTGTAAGAAGTAGGAGAAGAGAGAGAGAGAGAGAGAGGATCAGTCATCTGAGATCAGCCAGGATCACGAAGGACCTTCGTTGATGGATCGGAACGATAGGAAACGACGATTACTTTTCTCTGTATATTCTAAGAATAAAATGTATTATTCAAACAAAAAAAAAAGAAAAGAAAAGAAAATGGAAAGAAAAGGAAGAAGATTACAAAATAAAAATGAAAAAATAATATTGGGTTGGCAACTAAATGATCCTTCTTCCTCTTAAAAGTAGGAATAAAAGTAAAAAAGATTCTGGTGGGGGGAGGGGGAATACGAATCACAACGAAGAATGAAAAACATCGAGAAAATAAATATTGTTGTTTAAATTCTTAAATGTGATATTAATATATGCCGATGTTTCTCGGTTGTCAACTAAGCGAGGCTGTTTATTTTAACAAAAATCCGAAAAATCGGCAATCCGAAAAATATTGGCACATTCTTAATTTATTTTAATAATTTCTTCTTCTTYATAATTTCTTTATATATATATATATATTTACGTAAGTATTTATTTATACAAAGAGATATATAGATAGATAGATAAAAAGAAAGAGCGAGAAAGAGAGGTCTCCTCTGGGAACCTGTAGATTTTTATAAAAGTAACCATACTCACTTAGTTGCCAACCAAAAAAATCCGCAGTTGTTTGCCAACCAAATAAAATAAAAATTAAAAATAAAAAACGCGACCGTATGAAAGACAGATGGGGATGGCGGGGTGGGCTGAGGGGAGGGGGGAAATATCTTTCGTATAGTCGCGAGAATCGTATTATTTTTAATAATTTGTCGATCGGGCGACGGTGAAACGATATCCTATAGGATACATGAAACTCTCTCTCTCTCTCTCTCTCTCTCTCTCTCTCTGTCTCTCTCTCTCTCTCTGTCTCTCTCTCTCTCTCTGTCTCTCTCTTTCTCTTGGTGGATCATTAAAGAGAATGGATATCAATTAAATGGAAGTGATTTATGCATAAGCCCATCCGCGACGTCATAAATATCGACAACGTTGAAAATTTTTCGGCCAGGACGTACTCGACGCGCTCGCTGCTCTCGGTAATTTATCGATGAATAGTAGGTAGTAGATTGTAAATAGAGTACGAGTATACTGAGAGAGAGAGAGAGAGAGAAAAATGGGAATATATACGCCTTAAGCGTTCGGGGACGCGTCGAAGCGCTCGTTTTTAATGAGATACTGTAATATTTACCACGTCTTCAATACAATTTCCCCATCGGCACGTGCACCAACCAACCACCCTTTATATCGGGCCCGACCAAAATTTTAACCGATCGCGATACGATCGAAAATTATTTCTTTATACTTTAATTTCGCGCGAAGTTATAATGAAAGAGAAGAGAGAGAGAGATACATACGTCAAATATATATTTTACGTAAAAGAAAAAGTTGTAACGGAAGCCCTTCAAACCCGTAAGGGAGTATAAATAAATAATAAAAATATATATATATATTTTATGTAATAATAAACGTATTTTCGTAAATAATTAGTATACTCATTATAACCGTTCAACGGGATTATTCGCAATTTTTGTATAATAGTAAAATTGTTATGATTAAAAGAAAAAAAATGTTGAGAAACGTACTTATGTGGTTAGTGTAGAGAGATATATATTTAATATTTAATGTAAATTTGAATTTAAAGTCTTCTATATATATATATACTTGCATAGATTACGTATGTAACGTATGGTAAATGGAATACACGTAGCAATGTTTATATGAAAGTTCTCTCGCTGGTTATCATTACGGAAATGAGGTCGAAGAAGATACTGTATCTTCTGTTTCAACGAAAAGGAGCGTTAAAGTTTCGAAAAGGTTGAGTTGGCTTAGCGAGATGAAATTTCATCGGTGTTTTCTATTTAATTATCTTCAAATAAGTTGAGCGAAAATGAGAATATTTATTCATTTCGTTGGACACGAGCATCGTCGTGTCGTCGTCCCAACGGCGAATGTAATTTCGAAAAAATTTACATCTGGTTAATCGCGAAGGTAGATAAAGGGGGCGGAGGGGGGGGGAAGGAAAAAAGAAAAAAAAGAAAAGAATTACTCACCGTTCGTGGAATTCATTTTCCAGGCGTAATACAGAAACGTTTCACTAAGGTTCTGCAACACACAATCAAACGAAAAAGATATTCGATTAGATCTGTAATAATTGTTTCTTTTTTTCTTTCAATATAAAAATGTATAAAAATGAAAAAGTTTAAAAAAAGAAATATATATATATATATATAAAAAAAAGAGACGGAAAAATAAATGAATATTCAAGCGACGATTTTATACTTCGGATAAAACGGTAAATGTAAAATATCAGTAGGATATCAGGGCCGGACTCTGTTTGCATGAGAAAATCACCACGTCCTTCGTGCCCTTCTTACGTAATCCGTCTGTTAAAATATCAATCTCAACATTTCACTCTTTACACATCATTCCGCACAGGGGTGGCCCCGATCCTCACCCTTCTACTCTGTCTGGACGAGGTCATCAAAGATGCAAGAGCAATCAGCGGAGCTAGTCGGCCGGACGAGCAAGCAGAGAACCGGCAAACCCCTGGGTGCAGCGCCGTTGCACCCCCTTTGCACCCCCTTTGCACCCACGCCCCTGGGAAGCGCGCATAGTATTTTCTTTGAACGTCTAAATCGATCCCTCGCGTAAAAAGAGAAGAAAAAAAGAAGAAAAGAAAAAGAAAGAAAATAAGAGTAGGAAGGAAGGAAGAAAATAGAGAGAGAGAGAGAGAAAACGATGAAGAAAATATTCGAGCACAACCGTTCCTTATTCTTTTAAAAATAGTTCGAGTCTCCTCCTTATTAGAAGAATAACTACGTATGCATAAAAAATATAGGTATGAAGAATCAAAAAAATCATATGACTTTCAAAAATAATTCGCACCATTCGTTCCTTCTTGTTCTATTAATATTATCCTAAGTGTGGGTTTTAACGATTGTAAAATCAATTGCATTAACGAGAAAGCTTCTATTTTGGGCGTTCTATTTCTCTTTCTCTCTCCTCGACAGAGAGAAAGGAACATCAAAGGGAATTTCTTTCGGCCGAATACGGTCTCTGGAAGCAACGACGCGTATCTCTATGAATCGTCGTTGAAATCACTGCTATCTTCCCTTTTCCTATGGCTCTTTCTCTCTCTCTCTCTCTCTCTCTACGCTACCTAGCTAGCTCGAAAACGTTCGAGGAGAAAGAAAGAAAGAAAAGAACACCATAGAGCACCACCATAGCTTGCCTTTGGGGGCGTCCTCACTCCAGCTATGCTCCCGATGGCTGTTGGAAAAGGGAACAGGAACGGGAGCGGAAGGGAGGAGGAGGAGAAGGGATGGGGTATAGGTGGGGGAGGGGGAGGAGAGAATAGGGCGAACTCTATTAAAAATGCAATATTCTCGTTAATCCGCGCCGGTATGTGGCGCCGGCTAATTAGGGAGTACGTGGGAGAGAGAGGGAGAGAGGGACACGTACGTTTCACCCCCCGTTGTCATGCAAATACCCCGTGGTGGGCGCCGGGAACGCCATATTGAGCCACGCTACGAGTATCACGCGCGTACACACCTCTATCTATCTATCTCTATCTCTACGTATAAGCGATGAAATCGCTTTATACGAAGTCGTATACTTGTCCCTCCAAAATTGCTGCTGCGAAACTACCCCCCATGCCACCCCCAACCCCTCCACTCGCCCATTCCTCTATCACTTCTTCCTCTACTCGTGATCTTCCTTTAAAAGGAGTAGTACCGGAGAGAATTTTCTCTCTATGGGTTGCGATAGGGATTCCTTAAGAAAATGAATAAAAGAATATTAAACAATTGATCTCTGTGTTATCTATACGTTTATGAGGAAAATGATTTAAAAAGAAAAAAAAGAAGAGAGAACAAAAATATCTAGGAAAGAAATAACAAGAAAGATTAGTTTGTCTAAGAAAATATATGCATAACAAATAGAAACTCGGTAAGATGATCTTTCTGCGCTTGTGCGTACTATTATATGTAATATACATATATATATGTATACGTGTATCAAAGGTATTTGGTAGTATGAGTAAAATAGAGAAACCAAGGTGGTGAGAGAGAGAGAGAGAGAGAGAAGGTAGAGGGTGAGTTATATCAATAAGCATCGAACAGCCACGGAGGACGGCAGGGAGCTGTTGATTAAGGGGCGAACACAATGAGGACATATCCTCCGAGAAGGGAATGCGTCTGCGATGGATTCGCGCGAGGGGTCCCTCTCGATCTCATCTCCGGCAACCGAGAGAGACTGTTAGACGCCGATTACCACCGATCCTGCCCTTCACAATGCTCTCGTCTCTCGTCTCTGTCATTTCTCTCTCTCTCTCTCTTTCTCTCTCTCTCTCTCTCTCTCGAATTGACTGGGTCACCTTGTTGCGAGAGCCTGGGGTTTAGAGCTTTCGGTGATAAAGCTACACTCTGTTTCAAACGCCATTGCTATACGTACGCGTGTGCTCTGTGTTTCACAAAGCATAAATATATTATTTCGTTTTATATTATGTGATTATTTATTTAAATATATTTATTTAATAATATTATTGTGTGTAAATACGCTGAACTGTAAAAATTAAGTTGCCGAAGAAGTCCCAATAAAGGGACGAAACGTCCAACTTAGTTAAATTAAGTTCTACTTCTTTTTTATGTCCAAGTTTCCTGTGATACCTTATCATTAAGAATTATAATTTTGGACGAGAGAAATAACTGATTAAATTATTGTGTGTGTTTGCATATATTGAAATTTTATCGAACGTTTTATATTTATGTTGTTTCTTTTTTCTCTTTTTTTTTTAGGTCTGAATTATATTCGTCTTTAAAAATTTGGACGTATCGTTACGTATTCGTCGTTTGATAAGAGTTTTTATTAGATAAGAAGGGATATTGATAATATAAGATTAAACGGATACAGCTTGAACGATCCAATCTAGTTGGTTAAATTAAGTAATGAAAGCACTCGCGAGTAACATCGACGTCCTTCGTTTGGAATAGCACTCTGTTTAGATTTCAACGTCGTCGTCGGTCGTATCACCGTTGTTCGAGTAGTACAAAGTTACAAAGTTTAACTTCTTGTTCTTTTTTTTTCTTTCCTTCCCCCCCACCCATCCCCCCACCCCGTTATCTCTTCTCTTTTCTTTTTCTCTTTTTCTCGTTCGTAAAATTCGACTCAATTCGAATCGAGAAACGGAGGGATGATATCGTCGACGAAAAAAAAAAACAATTCTCCGACCCCGTTATCAAAATGTCATGAGATTTTCCTAACTTGGTAATCCCGTTCGATTCAACGATTTTTTTGCAACATCAATTTTTGAACATTTAACCATCGTCAGAACGATTTCACATCGATAGTTCGCATCGCCGCAACGCCATTATTAAAAATACGAATTCAATGAAATATCGAAAAGGAGGATGACCGATGTATGAAATCGAATTGGAAGTTTCGCAAAATGAAAATTGGTGATTGAACGAAATCCCTGGAGATTGATTAGAAAAGGTAGATAGGTAGGTATCAGTCAGTTCTCGATTGAATTTTCTTTTGTTCTAACGAGATTTTATTCTCTTTTTTTTCAAACGTCGTTAGATTTCTTTACATCGAAAATAAGAAAAGAAAACCCTGGGAAGTATATTATCCCTTCGAAAAAAAAAAATAAAAACAAAAATTAAACAAATTAAATCAAAAAAATAAATGGAAGACAAAAGTGTATGGTTTTTTTAATTTTTTATCGCACGTTGACTACACATTTTTTCACAACTCGTACACACACACACGCGCGCGCGCGCGCGTACATTTTTTTCTCATTTCACGTTTCGCACAGTTGTATTGCTCTTTTCTTTTTTTTTTTTTATGTGCAACACGCGCACGAACAAACAAACACAAACACACCGTCATCGATCGGCCTCTAACGCTCGCACTATTTTCAAAAGCCATTTCCATCCTTTGTAATAACGAAGGTCCGTCTTCGCATTAAGCGTTAAACGAGGCCGTTCGATATACATATAGAGATATACACATATACCTTCTATACTATCATACGTGTGGTGTGATAGCCTACACTAAAGCGAGAGTTTATGGCCTATCGAACGAGACGAGTTAACGCTTTTCCAGAACGAATCGTTCCTTCAAACGAGAAACCCATGTTCTCATATAGTCCTGCAAAAATTAACAATTATATTATCTCTTTCGAATAAATTCATTAATTATATTTCATTAAATATTTTAATATTTCAGATCATTTTTTAAATAAGATAAACGACGATTTTGAGAATCATTTAAAAAAACATAAATTCACAAGTACAGAATTTATAGACAAAACATTAATAAGTGATAAATTAATAATATAAGATATGTGATTTCTTTATCATTTATATTATTATTATTACAATTAGATATTCGAAAAACTAAGATGATAATTAAGAAATAGTGTAGTCGCACAATATTAGAAAAGATACAAAATGTTAAAGATATTATATACAAAATAGTTCCATATCAGATACTGTTCCATATTACATGTATAAATTGAACGTAATAAAACGATAGAAAAAGAAAAACAATAAAAAGGATACACTCTATATATTGAGATTTGAGGAGTACAAAAAAGAAGAAATTTACAATTATCGAGTTGAAAAAAAACGTAAAGAGATTTTAAATGGAAGAAGAAAAGAATTAAAGCTTTAGCCTTCCGCGGAAGCAGGAATGGTTTTTTATCTCGCAATACTAAGCTCGAGCAGGCGTCCAGCCGTGTCCCGGTGCGAAACAACCTCGCGGCAAAAGCTCGTTGAATGAGAGAAAGAGAGGGAAATAGATAGAAATAAAGAGAGAGAAATAGAGAGAGAGAGAGAGAGAGAGAGAGAGAGAGAGAGAGAGAGAGCGAGGTCACGCTACGGCCGTTCCTAAATTAACAGTAATGAAAATTGGTTATCAGTCGAAGCGGCGTCCTGCAGACCGAACAGCGTTACCGGCAGCGGAGCGCGTAATATCCCATTGAGGAGACGGGAGGGAGAGGTAAAGGGATTCGGCTGCTGCAAGGGAAGCGGATCACGTTGACACAAAGCGCCCGTAATCCGTTTATCTTCTCTCCGGGCACTCCGCGCCCACGTGTTACGCTTTGCGTTATTCCAGGATAGCCTAGTCTGCTACCACCCATCCTACCCCCTATCCTACCCTTTCCCCAAACCCCACTCTGTCACCCATTTATCTATCTATCTATCTATCTATCTATTCTATCTATTTATTTCTTTTTCTCTTTTCCTCTCTTTAGCTCGGTACTAGCGTTTGGAAAAGGATGAACAGATCTGTGAAAGATTTTTCTTCTAACATCTTCAACGAGATCGATATTACCGGAAAAAGAGGAGGAGGAGGAGGAAAGTTGGAAGAGTCCTTTTGCTTGTTAAGTCGTGACCGAAGATATCGGGTCCAGCTTCGAAACGCTTTAGAATGAATTCTTCTTTTTACAAAAGATACCCCCCCCCTCCTCCTCCTCTTACTATACGCTACGTGGAATTTCCTTTGCGACACGTATTTCTTGTGAGTAATGACTGCTGTAAGAGGTGGAAGGAAAAGAAGAAGATGAAGAAGGAAGAAGAAGAAGAAGAAGAGTCGGGTCCCACCTGAAAACCGCTTAACGAATGACGGTGACGAGTCGTCGTCGTCTGTCGTTCTCGTCGTAGACATCGTCGTCGTCGTCGTAGTCGTTGTGGTTGTCAGTGTTCGTACATTTTGTCTCGTACGGAGAAACACATTTGTCTCGAGAACCGAGGGGGCGGTTTTGAATCCCGTTTCGTGTCCTCTCCTCTTTCCCTTCGCGGAGACGCACGCGTTCAGCTGTTTCTCTCTCTCTCTCTCTCTCTTTCTCTCTTTCTGTTTTTTACTCTTTCTCTTGCCAGCTAGCTAGCTAGCTAGCTAGCTCGTTTGCTTTCTCTTTTCACTCGGAGTTCTTGGGATTCGGCTTGACGCGCCGTTGAAAGACGAGCGCTTCTGACAAAGGACTCCCTAATATATTACGCTTATTAATCCCTCCTGTTCGTCGACCAACCACCGCCACCTATTCTCCTTCTTCTTCTTCTTCTTCTTCTTCTTCTTCTTCTCTTTTCTCTCCTCTTCCAATCTCCTCCACCACCACCCCTTTTCACCTCCTCGTCGTTTTCACGACGTAGCAGTAATACCTAACCACAAACCTTTCTCTTCGAGTATAGAAATATCGTGGTCGATTGCTAAATAAGCATAAATACGGTTATCGTAAAATAATGAACGTTAAATAAGTATGTATGGAATAATAGACAAAAATAAGGGAACACGCCGAGCAACGATCGAATAAGAAAAAACAAAATCGTTACGGGTACAAAACTCGAAAAACAATTTCTTCCTTTCATCACCACTACCACCACCACCACCACCATCACCATCACCAACTAGTCGACGTCTTGTCAGGTAGTTACGAGTAAACTAATGAAAAAAAAAAAAAAAAAACAAGAAAAAACGAACGACGTTTATACTCCACCCCCAACCAAGTACCACCCCACGTCGTTTCGAATCCTTCTCTGGAGCAATTTTGTCCAGGATCTTTCCGAGCTTTTGTTGGACCATTCAACGGTGCAAAAAAATTCGCGCGGTTCGACGCGTGCCATTCGATTTCTCGAAGCCTTTTTTTTTTCTCTGTCTCTCTTCGTCTCCATCTCTCTGTCTTTCTCGCTCACTCGCTAGCTTGTTCGTTCGTTCGCTTGGCCGTTGTACGCGATTTAATTGGACGGCCGAATTGTTGTTTCGTTCCTGGTTGAATGCTTCGGTTTTGGCCCTTTCTCTTCTTCTCTCTCTATCTCTCTCTCTCTTCTCGTATGTTTGCATTTAAGTGCCTACTCTCTCGGTATGGTCTTGCATACGTGTTACGTCTGTGTATAGGAACGATTTTTATTTTATCCCGCCCTATGTCTATCTCTCTCTCTCTCTCTCTCTCTCTCTCTCTCTCTCTCTCTCTCTCTTTCTCTTGACATTTTTTCACTCGCTCGTACGAGTTCTCTCTCGAAAATTTTCGCCAGGGCCAGACAGAGTTGTGGGTAGAGCTTTTATTACATCCACCAACTAGATTGCCTCGCGATGCTCGACAAAATTGTCGAACGGAGAGAAAAAGAGAGAGAGAGAGAGAGAGAGAGAGAAAGTGCCCGGTCTCTGTCTCTCTCTTTCTCTGTCTTTGTCGTATGCATTTATATTTCACCTTTCTTCGTTATTCTATCGCGGACTCGTGCCTCTGTCTCGTAATATTCGATTGCTCATTAAAAAACAAGTCGTCGGGTTTATTGGTGTTGTTAGTAGGTACTTACTCTAACATAAGTCGCGGCCGAAGATTTTCGACGACTACGATTACGACGACTAATGTGCTTCACGTTCCGCTTTCTTTATTATTCCCCAACTTATTAGCTTTTATTTCTTTCTTTCTTTTTTATTTTTTGTTTTTTTTTTTTTTTAATTCTTTTTCTTTTTTTTCTAGATCGAAGAAAAGTAATTGCACAATAATCGAAAAGGGCGCGATTCGTAGCCCCGACTACAACGACGACGACGACGTATTATTAATAACGATAATGCCATGAATGACGTTTTTTTTAATAGCTGCTGCACCTAACTACGTGTTCCTCGTTGTATGCGATTTTAAATTACGCTTCGCGATTCCGCGAGAATTCGAGTGTGTGTGTGTGGTTTCTCTTAATGATTATTAATTCGATAAAAGAACGAGGAAAAAAATTGCAAAGAAAATATGAGAGAGTGTGAGAGAGAGAGAGAGAGAGAGAGAGAGAGAGAGAGAGAGAGAAATGGGAAAGAGGAAAGAAAAAGTCCAAGGGAAAAAGAAAGACGAAGAGAAGAAATTGGTGGCAGAACCGCTACTAACATAAGCAAAGCTCATCTCGTCAATTTTCCGCTTATGGTTGCATTCATGAATAGTGGTAATCTATCTCAGGGGTGGTCAACATTATTCTATAGGCGATCAACATTTTATCCTATAAATGTGTGTTGCGATTTATCTAATAAAATCTTGCAATTGAATGCATTAAAACACGTGTCTTGTGTACTAATAAGTTACAGTGGGAGAAAGTGGTGTATTAAGAGTCTCTCGATATGATATTTTATTAATATTTATATTATTAAAAAAAATTAACCAGAGAGAGAGAGAAAAAAAAAATAAAAATAAAATATTATTTTCTTATAATAGAATTAATAGAAAAAGAGTCTGCATCTACGTGTCACCTTTCAAGCGTTCGTAATTTATAGAAAAATGTTGTTTTAAGTCTTCGTCAAATTTAAATATGAATAAACCGATTGAAATAAGTTGTATGTAGATACAAAGAGAAAAAAAAAAAAAGAAAAAAATACGAGGTAGATATATTAGTTATGTTTGACGAAAGATATTCGGATACTTTTAACGATTGATTTATTATTCACGTAAAAAATTTGTCTCGAGTTTTCCGGTTCGTAAAAATTAAATTAATTTGCATTGTTATCATTTGACCTTATATTTTTCTTTTTGTCGGCATTTAAATGTGTGTCAAGGATTGTCTCCTGTCGGCTTACGATCAATCAAAAATCGTTTCCCGATCGACGTGTTGGCAACCCCTGGGGTCTATCTATGGCTATGCTAGGTATAGCGTGTATTTGTTTCGCCGCATGGTGCTTCATGAAATAACAATACACCCGGCACGTATCCAAAGTCCGGCGGCCTTTTTGAAGTAAACTGACAGCTGTTTCTTCTTCTTCTTCTTCTTTTTCTATTTCGACCAAGCCCACCCCCTTCTATTTCATCGTCATCATCATCATCTTCATCTTCTTCTTCTTCTTTTTCTTCTTCTTCTCTTACTTTTTGTTTTTTTTATTCCTACGATTAAGTCGACCATTTTTTTCTTTGTACTTTTTACCGCTTCCTCTTTTTAATCCTAAATCCTTTTTCCCTCTTTAACTTAAAATCGTCCTATCCGTATTTTCTTAGCATGAAAATTCGCTTATGCCTTTTTAAGCTAATTAAAATGCCGAATGGTGCCATTATTGATTTTTATCCCCTTTCAACCATTATTATTTTGTATATAAGAAAAGAAAAAATGTACTTTAACATTCCTTTCATCTTAGGACAGGTACTAACCTGAAACCTCTTCGATAGGATTAAGGGATAAGAAGATTGTCCCTTACCCCTTCTCCTTTTACCTAGTCCTAAACCGAATAGCCCTTTTAGTCTCGATCGCTTTACGCTAATTGACCGTTAATTTACCTCAACTTACGATCGTTCTACGTTCCTTCGTAAAGACCGAAATCACGTTGATACCTAAATTGAGGATTTAATGTATAATCTATGGATTAAAATATCGAAGTCGAATATCTTTCATTGCTTCGTCTCTTGTTTCGCATTTTTTTCTTCTTCTTCTTTTTCTTCTTCATCTTTTTCAGTCGAAAATAATTCATTCGTTTGATTATATTTTATATTCTCATTCATAGAAATGTCAATTTTTTTGGTTCTTTTTTTCTATATCAAACAAAACAGGTCTACCCATTCGTTATTATAAATCACGAGAAAATAAATGACGAAACTTTGGACAATGAGTGTTTTGGTAAGTCTTAAAACGATCCTCGTATGTATACGTAATCCTCTTAAAATTATCAGAAAAGAATACGATTAACCCAGTGACAAGGAAACGACAATAAATGACGGAAAGAAGAAGAAGAAAAAAAAACCCACAGACAGAGAAAGAGAGAGAGAGAGAGAGAGAGAGAACGAGCAGATGAAAAAAAAGAAAAAAAAGTGAGCAAAGTAGACATCGAACGGCATCGTGGGTCGTGAATTATGGTCGGTCCTCCCACGCATGGGACGACGCATGCGTCGGGCCTCCCTTAAAACAATACGCCGACCAATCTCCGAAGGTAAAGGGGCTCTTGTCTCATTGGCTCGTTCCTTTGAGTCGATCCTTTTTCGACGCGTCCACCATACCCTTTTTCACAAAGCTACTTCCTTCGCTAACTGAACTCCTTTTCGTTTGGTTTTTCTCTCGATGTTTCTCTCTCGCACGCTTTCTCTCTCTCTTTCTCTTTCTTTCTCTCTCTTTCTCTGTGTCTCTATTTCTTTCTTTCTTTCATTCTTTATTTTCTCGTTGAAATAATATTTTTTTGTTAACGTTCGTAACGTCGTTGTATCACAAAACGATGTGCGTTCGCTTTATGCGCAAATAACAAGGAAAAAACGAGAGTAGAAAGAGAGAGAAAGAGAGAAATAGACAGACAGATGAAACTGTTATTTCAACGTTGTTCGTAATTAGCCAGAGGTAAAACTAACTCTCATCGGTAGGTCGTTATCTTTCCCACTTGCCATTGAAAATGTTGATATTTTTATAATTGCGACATTGTAGATGGAAATGGCGCGTAACAACGAAACTCGGCTTTATCGCGAAAGCATTGCCGAGTTGTGGAGAGCTCGTGGAGAGGTACGAGAGAGGGAGAGAGAGAGAGAGTAGTATAGGGCCGGTAGTCCAATCGATAGCATCGGGGTCGGACGATGAATTTTAATTTCTCCCCCTATTTCCGCCGTTGAGAGTACATAAACAGCGATGTTTGTTATTCTTGATAATGGAAGGGCGTTAGCCGAACGAACCACGCGCTTTTCGCTACGTATACATTTTTCAGAATGGTCGTTTACGTCGTTTCTATCGTTCCTATGCATTACGGCTAACGGATACGAAACGTAAAGTTGCTAAATTAAAATATATTTCTTCGTTTGCAACAACACTGCGCTTACGTCTACCTGGATTTCGTATACGCGTAATGGTATGTTAATTATTCTTTTAAATTCTCTATAACCAATTTTAGTTAATAAAACTAATATTTAAAAAATATACATAATTATCTCATAATATATTTTCTTCTATATTCTATATAAAATATTATCTAAATCAAAATAATATTCGTTTAAACGTTGAAAAAATATATATGAATGAAACGTGTTTATCGTTATAAAATGTCATATCGTTATTAAAAGTTGACCAATTATAAATCATTGTGTCTTTTATAAAAATAACGTTATGGCGCATCGTTGGAAATTAATCGAAGATAGTTAGGATTATATCGAAAATGTCGCGTAACTTTAGTCGACCATTTTGACCGATTTCGAAGTGAAGAAAGAATACTTAAGCGAAAAAGGATGATTCAGACACAAAAAAGAAAAACAAATAAGTCTTGTTGAAGAAACGATATGTGGAACGAGTGAACAAGTGGCGAGAGGGGGTGGGGCGGGAGAAAGAAAGAGCAGTCGAAGTAGGCGAAAGGTCCCCTTCGCTTCTGCGAAGCGTTTTACCGAAGGTAATGGCCGTGCCGGAAGCGAGATGACGCGTGACCCCCAGACGGATGCATTAGACGCACTTCCGGCGGTGAGACGCCCGCCTCCCTACAGTGAAAACCCCCGTCGTGAAGCAACCTCTTGCGAATCCTCTTCTTACTCCTTGTTGGAACTTCTAAGCTCGACCCTAAGCTTTACTTCTTCGTTTCGAGCTTACAATTTTATATAGGATTTATAACATTTATCTTATAATAATTTCATGCAATTCATATATCTTTCAATAATATAATTACAAATAATTATAATGTAATCTATATATCGTTTCTCTTGTATAAATAATATATATTACAAATATAGAATTATAATATTTTGTTTAACTAATGAGATTATATGCATACATATATTCTAAGTGATTAGTTAAATATATCAAATGACAAAAATAATATTTAGAGTACATTATTACATAACATATTATATATAAATTATTATAGAAAATAATTATTTTTTATATATAAAGATTATATATTTAATAGAAATAATATATCATAATACTTTGCTTGAGTTTCAGTTACATACATAGGATACATACATATATATCATCCTTCGTTTCTAGTCGACATATCGAAAGACGTCCTTCGTCGTTGAAGGATCGATTCACCTTCTCTCTCTCTCTCTCTCTCTCTCTCTTTCTATATTTCTCTTCTCGTCTCTGGCTCAACGAATTCCTCCTCCCACGAGAAGAGGAAATGAAATCCCGGCTGGGACGCGAAACTCGCGACGTTTGTCCCGTTATTAGATCAACGTTACTACGTAGAGTCCGTCTCGTATAGTCGGAAGGTATACGAAACGATAGTATAAGAGAGGAATAAAGAGGGAAAAGAGTATACTACTCTTCGAGGAGAACCGGCATACACGTTTTCTGCATTTTCAAACGTCGTACGGTTTCGCGCCGCGAAAAAATCGTTTCGAGTTTCTTTCAAAGCACGATCAACGCCGTCGTATCCTTTTGATCGCGAAGAAAAACTTCGGGAATGATGCAGACACACACACACAGAGAAAAAGAGAGAGAGAGAGAGAGAGAGAGAGAAACGTTTTCTCTTCAAAGCTTAACAGTTTCCTTTGTAAACAGAATCTATCGACTCTTTTTTAAGAATCTTTTTTGAGAAAAGAATTATTTATCTTTATTTATCTTTTTTTTTCTTCTTCTTTCCTTTTCTCTACACCAAATCTTATTTTCGAAATTAACACATATATAGATTATTATTAAATATATATTTTTATTAATTAAGATTTTTTTCTCTGACATTTTGACCCTTGACGAATGAATTCTTAGTTTTTTTTTTTTTTTATTTTTCTTTTTCTCATATTTTTATATCGACTATGAATAATGGTTGAATTAAATTAACTGTCCCGTTACACGTGTACGACATTTGTGCGGATTTTGTTTTCAATGGAACGCAAACACACACACACACACACGCACCATATGGCGCGTAGATTTTAAACGTGCATTACATGTGGAAGAAACAAAATGTTAAACGATCTCAATCTTTATTTTACATTTCTTCGGTTCGACCACCTTTTGAATCGAATTTTTCTTTAAAACGATTATTCCAAACGTGACTTTAGTCTTCTACAAGAGTCTTAAATTAATTACACGAAAATCAAATATAAGATTTCGGCACGTATTAACGAATATGTTCGACAGTTTTGAACACGAAATGAACGCTGGGTGATACCGGTTGGTATAACTCATAGTTAATACGAATAAGACGAATGGCGTGAAAAATCAAAGAACGATTGAAAGAGAGAGAAAAAGAGAGAAAGACATTTCTATCGGGGTAGAGGGGAAAGGTAGGGAAGTGGAAAGCATGGCCCATCATTTTCGTCGATCGTCGGACGAGAAACCGATCCTTCTCTTTGTCTCCGCGTATCGGAGGATGGAAAATCGATCCGAGCGGGTGGTGAAAAAAAAAGTGAGATATAGGTAAAGAAAAAAAAAGAAAAAAGGAAAAAGAGAGAGAGAGAGAGAGAGAGAGAGAAAGAGAGAAAAAATTCGCGGAGAAAAAGATAGGTGGATGCCGTTGGGTGTTGGGGAGCCCTTTAACTCTGGGGGTTCTCTCTCTCTCTCGGTTCTTCGTTCTCCTCGGGCCGCGAGAATTTTCGGAACGCGTTTCTAACGCGCACCGGTGCGCGGTTTTACCCGCCTGCATCGAGCCGAATTAATAGTTCGTTCTACCGCGAAACTCGTAAATAACGCATCCTGACAGCCGGATCCGAACCGTCGATGAATAACGAGCCCGCGGAACCTTCGACTTTCGAGTCTTTCTTTTTTTTCTCCCCTTGCCCCCCCCCCCCATCCTTCCCTCTTTCCCAGCCACCGAACCAGCCAGTTCTCTCTTCTCCTGTGCGTTCTCGTTCATTCGTTCGTTCGTTCGGACCACACGCGTCGTCCAACTGAGCAAAACCAGGGAATATACTTTTCAACGCTACGAACATTTCTTCTGTCTTTGTATTGTATACGTATATATATATATATACTAGACTCTTGTCTGTACGAGTGAAACACGTGCGTTTTCGCAAAACAAAGCTCGAGGGCCGTACGACGATGACGACGACGACGACGTGTTCTCCTGCGTTCCGATTCGGACTCGTCGTCGATGCCGGAAACACACCAGGACAGAGAGAGAAAGAGAGAAAGAGAGAGAGAGAGAGAAGTAAAAGAAAAAAATAGGGAGAGAAAGTCGGAGTCGAATCGTTGCACGTCTCTCTAACTTGCATCTATATATATATATATATAGATAATATATACGTGAATCTTTTTCTCTCTCTCTCTCTCTCTCTCTCTTTCTTTCTCCTCATGAATATTCGACGAGATATCACGAATGTTCTCTTTTGCACCCTACTACTACGCGAGTATAGTTACACCTTTTCTTTTCGTTATTTTTGCACGAATTTTCTCTTCATTTGACGTACCGTATTTATAGACACGGTGTCAAGTGTACGTTGTTCGATTTCTCTCCTACTACTTTCCTCCCTAAAAAAGAGATAGAGAGAGAGAGAGAGAGAGAGAGAGAGAGAAAGAAAGAATAAAATAAAAAAAGAAAGACCACCTCGTAACTTTTATGTTCTTCTAACTACGGTTTGTCATCGTCAAATCATTCATTATTCATTTTTTTTTCTTCCTTTTTTATATATATATATAATCCCTACGTTATATACGATAGGTCGTAATAAATATACCACGGAATAATATATAATAGAATCATCTTTCTGTTATTTATCCCTGTATTTATCGATTACGCGAGATCATTCATTCTATTCGATGATGAAATCCTTGGAGGATTCGTTAAAGGCTTGTTAAAATATCCACGGAATATCGAAGTCGTTAACGTAGATAGTAATTATAACCGGTTGGTAATAGGCATGTAACGTATAAATGTTATATGACGATGCGTGGGTGGATAAGAGGGAGAGATAACGGGGACACGTGGATATAGTCGTCGGCGAGTTGGCGTACGAATTGGAAAAGAGAAAAAAAAAAATGGATAGAGATAAAAAAAAAAGAAAAAAAGAAGAAGATAAAAAAATGGAAAAAGAGAGAAAACCGAACGATGGGTGGTATAATGACGAAGCGAGCGCCTATTCCTCCTAATTCCTCGGACCCTATCTTCTCCCTTTTTCTTTCTGTTTATCACCCTGTAGGTAGGACGAGGGTGGAAAGAAGGAAAGGCGAGAACGACGGATGAGAAGAAGGAAAAGGATGAGGAGGATGAAAAGGAGGAGATGGAAGAAGTGGTCGTGGTGATGGTGATGGTGAACTGACGAGAGGGAAGGATGGAAAAAGAGAGGATCGGAAGCTTCAGAAAGAGGGAGAGAACCTCCTTCCTTCTCGCTCTCTCGCCCTCCTCTCTTACTACTTTCCATCTTTCTCTTCCGCTTCACCATTCTTCGGCACTCCCGTCGGGGATTAATAACGGCCTACCATTGTTGCCATGGAAACTCTCGAAGCGTTAAAAACTCCTCGGCCCTAACTCTGATCGTCCGTTTAACGTTCTGAGAAGAGAAAAGGGTTGCGATTTGAAATTGTCGAACGGTGCCGAGGCCAAGATACGGAAATATTTTACAAATATTCTCCGATTTGTATTATTGTAATATATACACCATGGTGGTTTAATAACAATGATTGAATCTAACGCGCATATTTTACTACGGTATTTATAGTTTCTATAATTCTGTCTAGTATGTGTAAGTGCATATATATATGGGATGTATAAATGATAAGATTTATTATTTGATTATATGCGTTATATATGATAGTCAATTTATTTTTGATTCGTCCTGTATGTAATATCGTTATATTTTCTATTTCTTTTTCATGAAACTTTATCAACGAGTGAAAAAAGATTATATTTATCTATCGCTTTAATGAAATTCAAACGAATAACTAAAACGAATGAAAAAATATTCTTAACAAATGAAGAACAAGAGGTTTTCCTTTCAGAATTAATTAGAGATAAAGCGAGGAATGAAAGGGAGGGTTGAAGGGGAATCCAAAGTAAGAGAAACGAAGGAATAAGATTCGATGACTAGAGGGGTTGATCCCACATAATGATTTCGCGTGGTGGATCGTGCCTGGCATAACTAGATCACGTCAAGATAAAGTCAAACGTAAATGGAGTCCGCTCTTTCTCGATTTCGAGACCTTTCTCTTCGATCGTATTAGAAAATGGGAAAGATATATACATATATATAAACCGAATAGAAAGATAGTAAGAGGGAGGAGAAGAAGAAGAAAGAAAGTTAAACGTCGATGATAGAAGAGAATAAGAGAATGAGAAAGGAGGAATGAGAGAAGAAAGTCCTTGCGGAAGGACGACACGGTGCGTGAGAGCAGGACGTACGTGAAACGGGGCTGATCAATATTCATGGTCCGCTCTTGGGGTGGTTTCAACACAGTCAGAGGGAAAGAGACTCGGAAAGAGAGATAGAAAATGAGAGAGAGAGTCGTGGGGTGGATTTATGCGAATCCTTCCTTCCGACTCGCTCACCGAGGAAACGAATCTTTTTTCTTCCTTTTGCATCGTTTCCGTTCGCTCGAATGCCGTGTAGATCGCTTCCTCGAGAAGGTTGCTAAAGCTCTTATGCTACCGAATCGTACTCCTCGATATCGGATTTTTATTTTAATCATCGAAAATCGTCTACTACCTCTTAAAGATATATATATATATATACAGGTATATATTATATAAACGAACATTTCGTTCGCAAGTCCTTATTGTTAGAAATTGAAAAATATTTAACAATTAATAATGATATAACGAGATAGATTATTTGAAATGATATTTAAATATATGATTATTTCGAAGATGATTCGAAATAAGTATCATTATTTCGTGCGTATCGTAAAATATCTAACTACTTCTTAGGATATAAAAATACGAAAATGTTTCGCGTTAGCATAATATATTAGAGATGGAAAATATCTAACGACTAATAATGATAAAACGTTCGGAGAGATACCGAATGCATAAGTATTTCGAGGATTCGAGGTCGTAATTTTATTTGAAGCATAGACAAGAACGTATACTGAATGACGGTACACGATGATACTTGTAAGTACTGAGGAAAAAAAAAAGAAAGAGAGAGAGAGAGAGAGGAGAGTAGATAGCAAGGAGAATACGAAGAGAAGAGTCTTTGTAAGAAGGTCGTCGTTAATTCTTTGACGGAGGGTGGATAGAAGGGAGAAGGAATATAAGCGGAGTTGGTAATAATGCTAAATATCTGAAATGAAGTAGCAGTACTGGCTGAGTGTAACCTACATTGACTGTTAGACAAGGTGGGAGGAAAAGTGCGCGTTGCTCGTAGGAAATACGACAACGACAACGACAACTGCAACGACAACGACAACAGCAACGACGACGACGAGGAAGAGGAAGAAGAGAAGGGTGTACATGATCTCGTATATCGTAGGTGGTTGGATGCTGTGTTCGCGTATATATACTTACATAGAATACATTGATACACGTATACAAGCTCGATCGAGGTACCGTAGACTAGCGAGAGTCCGTAGGAGAGAAGGTAGGTGGTTCGGTTCCGGTGCGGGCCATTAGTTGATGAGCTACCTCGTTTTCGTCCCCTCCCGAGGCCGAGATTCGCACCACCACCACTGCCACTGCCGCCGTTGCTGCTGCCGACGACGACGACGACGACGACGACGACGGCATGCCACCACCCTCTTCTCCGTTCACGCGACTACATCGCGAACCTCTCCAACATCTACGGGAGGAGGCCCTGAAAAGCTCGCGTGCCATTGTGGGATCTATTATTGCCCTCCTGGACTTACATGTTTCGATGCAGAGTCAGTGGTAAACTCAGCCAACCAACCAACCAACCAACCAACCAACCAACCAACCAACCATCCAACCAACCAACCAACCATCCAACCAACCAGTCAGTCAGTTAGCTAGACGAGCAAGAAAGCGAGTAAGCGGACGCGCAACCGATAAAAACACCGAACCAAACGAACCTCTTTGTACGAATACGTGTGTATTAAGTATACGTATACGTGTCTATGTTTCTCAACGTGTACGTCGGTGTTCTTTCGATACATCGCGTATCGCTCTACTCTCTACTACTTTCTATCTACCTATCTCTATTTATCTTTCATTCATTCACTCACTCACTCACTCACTCACTCACACACACACCTAGCTAATATCTCTCTTTCTCTCTCTTTCTCTTATACGTCGCGAATTCCTACACAGCCGACTCGATGCACCGGAGTCTCTTTCAGCGGAAAAGTCGCGGTTTCGCGGCTCCTCGCTTCCAAATTTTCAAAGACCCGATATCCCGCTTCGACATCCTCGCGCATCTCCAACCCTTATTTTCTTTCCCCCTTTTTTTCTCTCTCTCTCTCTATCTCTATCTCTATCTCTTTGTAGTTTTGTCTCCGCAAACATTAGAATATTTTCCCTCTCTCTCTCTCTCTATCTCTCTATTTCTCTCTATTTCTTTCTTTCATTCTCTAAAGGCGAATTTTCCTATAGGGACCGCCCGCCAATCGATAGTTTCGGTCATAGAGTAGATCAATTTCTCTCTCCTATTCACGAAACACGGAGGAATCTGGATATTTTAGCTCGCTCGACTAGGCATTTCGTTAAATCTGCGGAATGACGCGATATTTCCGCCGGTGAGTTCGGGACGTTTCACGTGATAAGCGGAGAAAATGCGAGAACGTTTCGCCGACCGACGAATATCTATCCGAAGGGAGGAGGAGGAGGAGGAGGAGAAGGAAGAGATGGAGATGCATACCAGCGGCACAAAGTCCTGGAAGAAGAGAAGAGAAAGAAAAAGAAAAAGAAAAAGAAAGAAAGAAAAAAAAAAAAGAAAAAGAGAGAGAGAAAGAGAGAGAGAGAGAGAGAGAGAAAAAGAGAGAAAGCGAATGCACAGAAAGGCATTCAATGCATTCACGGGGAAGAACTCTGCACGAACGAGCGAGCTCGTGAATGAACCGAGTCCCGAGCCGACGAACCACCACTGTCGGCTCGGCACCCTCTTCTCCTCCGTGAAACTACTCTATCTCGGGCATTATCGTTATTAAACACCTCGAAAGGCCGCCAACAGAATGGTATCCGTGTTTCAGGGAGGCAAGCCGCCGAAAGGGAGAGAGAGAGAGAGAGAGAGAAAGAGAGAAAGAAACGCAACCCCTACCCAATCCCCCTCCCCCCCCGGCCGCCGCGATAGACTACTCTACTCGCGACGTTCTCCACCTCTTTCCCCCCCCCTTTTACCTTTTCCAACGTGTTCTCCATATGTTTTCTTTTTTACCATCCTTCGTTTCCTTTCCTTTCCTTTCCGTTCCTTTCCTTTCCTTCCTGTCCTTCTACCAATTTTTTCCGTTCCCTTTTTTTTACTAACTGAACTTCGAATAAATCCTTCCGACCCATCCGCATTGTCACGAATCTACTCCACGTGCATGCATTCCGTAAGGATATTTTTTTATTCTTCCTTTTTTTTTTTCGTTAAGCCTCGAAATAATTGCATCCGCCTGAAATTGAGATTTGTATATATGATATATGTATATATGTAAATTTAATTAGGGAAATCACGAGAAAGTCGTCGCATGGAAGCTCGATTCGTTTTACGATAGTTTGAAACGTTCTCCMCCTCTCTCTCTCTCTCTCTCTTCTTTTCCTCCTCATCAACTTTCTCCAATGTGTTCGCCACATGTTTGTATCTTCCTTCCTTCCTTCCTTCCTTCCTTCCTTCCTTTCTATTATTTTATCAATTTGTATTTTTATTTTCATTTCCTAAAATTCGAATATAAATCCTATCGAATTCCATACGAATTGTAACGAATCTCCATGTTGAGATTCACATTCGTAGGAAACAATATCTCTATTAATATTAGTCTTTGAAAAAATATTACCAACCTAAACTTGAGAGAAAGAATCGTATATATATATATATATACATTTAATTTGTCAAATCAAGAAGGTTCTCTTATGGAAGATCGTTATCATTGTTTTACGCAGAAGACGAGGAGGCAGTTGAAAACACTAAAAGCGAGGCTCCCTTTTTCGTTCGTGAGCAGGGGGGTGTCGTAGAATCATAGTCGTCGTCGAAGCGCCGGATGATGTACTGCGTCTCAGCCCCTTAATTACTGCCGCGTGCAAATTGGAAGGAAAAATTAATCGCAGAAATGACTTAGAGTCGTCGTCGTCGTAGTCGTAGTCGTCGACGGTGCCGTAGTTCGAGATGCCGTAGGAGGAGGATGGGCTAGAAGAGAGAAAGAGAGAGAGAGAGAGAGAGAGAGGATGAGAGAGGGTGGACGAGGAAGCGCAGCCGAGGGTCGCACAAAGGGGATGAAAGGAAGTCCGGGGCAATTAGAATGATGCCCTTTGCACGGTCTTCCTCGCTCTCGGGCCTTTTCCCTTTTCTCTTGGTACCCCCCGGAACTCTATCTCTCTCTCTCTCTCTCTCTTCTTTCACCTCCTACATCTCCTCATCTTCCTCCTCCCTCTCCTCTTCCTCCTCTTCCTTACTTCTCTTTCACCTCCCCGTGGTTACGCTGTTCGCAAAAGCCCTCCCGTGTAAATCTGCCTTCAATTGACGTTACATGGACGTTCAGGTGCTAAGAATTATTATAATATCATTTATAATATATCTTAATGAAGAGATTTGAATTCAACGTTGTTACAGTTTTTTTCCCCTTCGAAGAGATATGCCTTCGCATAAAGGTGAAATTGGTTCAATTACTCTAAACCCCATAATAATAATAATAAGTCTTAACTCGACGTTTGTTTTATGCATGTTTTTCTTTTTCGGATATTTAAATTATTCTATCGATTAATAATAAAATCTAATTTCAGTTAGAAGAATTGTCTAAAATAATGTAGGTATTTAATTACGCGTTAATAGTTAGTCCAGATTTTGTTATTTCATACTTTAAAACAAATATAATATTTGATACGAATGAATCCTATAAATCAGTTAATATCATTATCATTAATTAATCGTTCGAAACGACGATGGCTATTGAATCGTAGTAATAGCATTACAATTTACACGGTGTTTATTCCATTTTATTCTAATATTTACGAAGTATTTTTTTGTTATCATATTAAAACGAATCGAAATAATTTACATTACTCAAAACAAATGATATACTTTTTCTATCTCATGTTTTTGTTTGAATTAATTATAAAATTAACGTATTCTAATAAAGTTACTTAAAATATAAAATGTCATCATTAAAAAAAATGTTTCATACAGGTATTTCACATAATAATATACACATAATAATTACTACATAAATATTAACCGTACCGTATTAACCCGTTAACCATTTACGTCACATATATATATATATATATATATGTGTGTCATTTCTGAAAGATAATATTTTGTTATAGCATGACGCATTATACGAGACATCATGCAAAAATATATTTACAAGAAGAGAAAAAATATTTGTCTCTATCATCGCGAAGAAACATTAATAAATTCCTTCGACGGGAAATAATGTATAGGTATCTATAAAGGAAGAAAGTCTCATGAGAGAAAGATCAAGTTTGTAAGGTCAGGAAGGAACAAAACGATGAAGGACGTTAGGACAACGATGACGACAGCAGTAACTTTGACGACGATATAGCAGCACCAACCAACGTTGGATAGACGGACATTTAATCTCGATTTCGGGGTCGACCACCGATCGAACAACCCTCCGCCGCTATGCTATGCTGTCATATCTCCGGGGGATGATTCGATGTGACGGGTCTCCCTAGAGGGTTGCGTCTCGTCGTCCTACCGTAGCCCACTGGCATACGGCTCTTGCCCTCGATGGGAAAGCCCATCGAAAAGCCCATCGGAAAGCCATGCCCCCCCTCCACCCCACCCCACCCACCCCGCCCTAGGCGCCAATATACGTCGTGACGTTCGCGGATTCCGCGCGTGCCACCCATTCCCCACCCCCACCTTATCCCTCATTCTCACTCTCTCATTCTCATTTTCGACCCTTCTTCTCTCGTGTGAGGTTTAATGACGTATAAACTATGCTTCGGATTAGCAACGTTGCCTCGTCTCGGGCTCCAGGCTATCCACACCGAACATGAAATGGTCGATAATATTCTTCTTTTTCTTCTTCTTCTTTCTTTTCGGTTTAATTTCTTCGAGAAAGTTTTTTTTATAAAGTTGTTCGTTTATTAATTTATTAACATATTCGTTTTTTTTCGTTTGACTAGCGATAAGTTTATTAATTGACGTTAAAAATAATACGAGAAATTGATCATATAAGTTAAAATTAAGAAATATTATTTAAATGAAATTTTCTAATGTATTTTTAAGTGATATTTCGTTTGAGATCGATATGCGATTGAGATCGGTTAGAAAGATAAATAGGCTTGTTCGTTGTTTTAACAGAAAGAGAAAGAGAGAGAGGGGTAAAGAATAAAAGATTCAGTGCCGAACCTACCCCACTGTAGAAAATCAACATGATTCGCTATTTAAATTCAAACCCCTACGATGTAATCTTTTAAGTTTTTTCGCGTCACCAATTCACCGGGTAGATAATACACATACATACATATATATCTATATAATATACTGACCATGGTACGTTTGAAAAATCTCTTGTCGGTGGTTAAACGAATACAAAACGAATAATTAAGCAAACAAAGAAAGGCATTCGTCGAAGAGGAAGAGTGCTGCAAGAGGACGTTAGCGGTGAAATAGAGGAAAGTAAAGTGAGAGTCCGAGAGAGAGAGAGAGAGAAAGAAAGAAAGAGAAAGAGAGTGAATGATAGAGGAAAAGAGTGTGAGAGAAAAAAAAGGAATAAGAGAGAGAGAGAGAATGGAGTGGCACAAAAGGGCCCCGACAACAAAGTCAAGTGGGGCACAATGAGCCGCGGCGTGAGTACATTGAATGCCATGGTCGTCTCCTGCAGTCGTGGTCCCATGACTCTTTAACGCTCGTCCTACTAACTCTTCTCTCGTCTCATGGTGTACTTATGGTGTACGGCTCTATAAAAGCGTTGATTCGATAACATGACCGTGTCACCGATATAGAAAATTACGAAGTTATTGCGCACGAGCGATAAGAGTCCCTGTTCTTCGTAGGCGAATTATTAAAACGTTTTTATATTTTTTTTTTCTTTTTTTAACCGTGAGATCTCTCTCCTTCAATATTTAACCAACATTTAACCTGTCACCATTAATTTATCCATCGATTGTTTTCCCTGCCCGAATTTAACAACCGTTGAATATTTATTCTTTTTTTCATTATACTCCGAAAAGTTTTTGGGGAATATTTTTTGTCGGTCGAAGCTTTCAACGACTTCGACGGATCAAAAAATGTATATCGTGGTTAAATCGTCTAACCGAATCCAAAATGATAGATAGGAATGTGAGATTTAGAAAGATAGAGAGAATAGTGTGTGAGAGAGAGAGAAACACACACACACATACACATCGAATAGGATCAATATAGAAAACTGGTCAAGCTTCGAAAATCCTGATAAATGAAAGAAGCAAATATCGACTGAGGATTATCAATAAGGGGTGGTGGCTATCTTTAGACGAGATGAGAGAAAGGGTAGGAAAAACTTAAAAGGCTTAATCTCTTTACCTACGATAATCTGATATAATACTCTTCCATATTATTTACCTTTACAATCAAATCCCTTCTAATGTCTTAAATGAGAAATTTCTTTTAGAAAAATACTCTTCTTTCCTAAATCACATACACATACATAACATATATATATATCGAATAAAATATTGGACGAATCTATGAATACACTTTTTGATGTCAATAAATATTCCTCTCTTTCTCTCTCTCTCTCTCTCTCTTTTATTGAGTTGATGATTTCTAGCTGGACGTAATGTTACACGAAGTCACCCTTCCGTTTTCTCGTCCACCATTCCTCTCTCTCTCTCTCTCTCTCTCTCCCTTTCTCTCTCACTTTGAACGGGGGTGCAATCAATAAGACATTCGTGACGCGACGGTTATGGCTGATGGGGATGTGAAAACGGGGGCCAACGGGCAACCCCATGAATATCTTTCGATAGATTGCACATCGTCCCCGTTCAGGGCCGATGCGTCCCGATGCGTCGCGATGCGTCGATCCGGCCGGCGGAGGAGGGAGGGGTTTAGTTGGGGGTTGGCCGGAGGTTCGTCGAGGGTTAGGAGAGGGTGAAGCCGAGGGTGAACGACGTGTGTGCAGCCACGCGTCCACTGCGGTTAACTTTTCCTCCGTCTACTTTTCTCGCTGAACTCTCCTCCTACCTTTTTTTTTTTTCATGGACGAAGGGTAAAGAGAGAGAGAGAGAGAGAGAGAAGATGTCCTCTCGTGGCGCCAAAGACGGTCAAAGATTTTTCCGACTTTTCCAAACTTTCGACTCCGATCGTCCAGGGGGAAGAAGAGAGACAAACTTTTGTTCCTTTAGCGAAAGGACCATCTCCAAGGGTTCTCGAGGTGTTCAATTACGCGTACGAAAAACACAAGTTCAAAGTATATTTATATTCATATAATTATTTCAATAGTAAATAGAAAGGATTTTGCTTGTTGTTTGAGATTATTTAAATTATGACGCGAGCTTATTTTCTTTTTATAAGAGGGGGAAAAAAAAGAAAAATAAGGAAAGTAATATATATATTATATATTATATATATAATAATAGTAATATATATATATATTATATATATATATATAAAAAAGAAAAAGAAAATAATCTATTTCCGTCTATCTATCTATCTATCCATCTATCTATCTATCTATCTATCCATCCATCCATCTTCGTTGTATTAGCGTCGGAATGCATGCATGGGAGATCATAAAAACGATCTCTCTACCGCATTTCCCTTTATTTCACAAACGCGACTCGGTCGGTAGGTGCTCGCTCTCCTCCATGCTTCAACGTTGATCTTTTGGATCATTCTCGACGAATCGAAAATGTGAATCTCTCTCTCTCTCTCTCTTTCTCTCTTTCTCTCTCTTTCTGTCTCTCCTACTATTCCAGGATTCGGTCTGATGGGTGCGTCATGCATCGGCTTGCATCGGCTTTCATCGGTTGAAGGATCCACTCGGCATCTCACATTAATAATGCATATCTGTGCCGATGTATACGTGTGTATATGTATATGTATATATATATATATATAATGTATATATGCAAGTCGCATATATAAAAGTATGTAAGAGCGTAGAAATACGATTCGAAAAGCTGAAATCGAGAGCCCGTCTTTATTTCTTTCATTCTCTTTCTATCTATCTTTTTCCCTCTAGTGCGCGTTTCGCGTGTTTTCCTATTTCTTTTTGTTGTTTTTTCTTTTTTTTTTTTATTATTTTTTTATTTCACGATCTATCTCTCTCTTTCTCTCACGAAACGTTTCGCGAATGGGAGTAAAAATTTGTGAAATACGCACAATACGCACGCGGGTGTGGGTTAGTCGCCGGCGGATCGTTTTCACACAAAATTTCTCCATGTTTAATATGTAATAAGAAAAGGAAACGAAGAAAAAAATAATAAAAGATAAAAAAAGAATGAGAGGAAGATAGAAAGATAAAAAGAACACGAGGAGGAATTGCTTAAAATTACCAGTCCCAGTTTCTCCAGCCTTTAACTTGGTCTAATGCTACTCTCATTCCTCCTTTCCCCGAACCACCTTACCCCTCGTCCATCCTTTTCCTTATTTTCCTTTCCTTTCGTTTTCCGAGCCCTTTTCAAAAGAAACTCCTCGGTATCTTTACGCCTCCGCACTCCTCTCTTCGTCTATCCTTCCAACCGTAACGTAACCTACCAACCTTCGACAATTTTTCTCTCTCTCTCTCTTCTTCTTCTTCTTCTTCTTCTTCTTCTTCTTCTTCTTCGTCGTCGTCTGTTTCACCTTATTTTTGTCTACATTTTCTTTTCCCTGTAGGTTCTACTTCTATCTTACCGTTCGACTGGTACGCGTCGAATTTTTGGACTGATTAGCATTTTTTTCCTTCTTCACGCTTCTTTTTTTACCATCGTGACTCGATGACGCCTCTGGCCGGACAATGAGGCTACTTATTTATTTAAATACCGGGCATCCTGTCCTTTCACGCGAAGATTTATGCACGCTGCCGAGCTAATTGCCGGCCCATTATCCGACTAATGGTATTCCGTCGCGTAAACGTTCCTTTTTCTCCTTCTTCGTCTTCGTCTTCTTCGTCTTCTTCTTCTTCTTCGTCCTTTACTCTTCGCTTCTCTCTGTCTATCTGTCTGTTTCTTTTTCTCTTTCTGTTCTACCTTCCACACCTTCTACCAACATTTTGCTAGTCTCCTTCGACTTCTTCGATCGACAAAAGACACGTCGAAGACGCGCGTTGGAATACGCGATCCAAAGTAACTCGACGGTATAGACTTTATACTTCTTCTTCTTCTTCTTCTTCTTCTTCTGCTTCTTCTTCTTTACCAAACACGAAACGTTTTAAAACGTTCGATTTGTTTCTACTTACCATTATATTTATTTTTTTTTATTTTTATACTTTTTTTTTTCCCCCCTTCGAAAGAGAGATAGTCAGTAGCCGAGAAAATATTCTTCGAATATTTCTCATAGCAATAGCAATATCAATCAATAATAATAATAATAATAATAATAATAATAATAATAATTGTTTAACAAAATTTTATCAGAACACGACGTTTAAATCGTATAAAATTTCAACGAGGAATTCGAAAAATCTGTCGAATATTCGTTGATCGGCGATCCGAGTAATAGTAGTAATAATAGTAGTAGTAGTAGTAGTACGAGGAACTATGACGATTTTGCGAAACGTTCGATGAGTGAGAAAAAGGGAATAGAAGAGTATGTGGATGAGGTTGCGGAACGGGGTAAGAGTAGGGGTAGGTAGGTGGTGGACATTGATTTCTGAATGGGCTGTACCGTAAACGAGCTCCAGAGTGCCCCTTCCCTTCCCTTCCCTTCGAATCGCGCAACCCGCGAAACGCTTGAAAACGCGCGCTTTCGCGTTTCCTATCGAACTGGGATAACGGGCAAAGGGTTGCTTTCCATCCCACACACTCTCTCTCTCTCTCTCTCTCTCTCTTTTTTTTTCTAGTAGCCATTCATCGGTAGAGTTACCCAGACGGCAAGCAGTGTGAGAGAGATGGTGAAAAAGTGCGGGTCGAATTCGAAACGTTAGTCGACTCCGGAGGCAGAGAGCAACTGGACGAATGAAAAGAGAGAGAGAGAGAGAGAGAGAGAGAGTGAGAGAAAGGGAGAAGATAAATTGAGAGAGAATCGAACGACAATTGATTTATTCCGTTACGCTGTGCTTCGTCTCGTGTTAACGTTTACTTCTATGTATGAAAGACATTTTAGAGATCGTTATTACGTCACACATACACACATACATAGATAGTCTGGTATCTCACTATTTCAAGAGATCATCAATACGATAATAAACAAAGTTCGGAGAAAAGTTAGTTAAGTAAGTTTACCTTTAACTCGGTGATCTTCGGTTAATTATTTATCATTGATAACGAATGATCGTACTATTTCAAGCTCTATAAGAATGTTTGAATAATATTCGAAGTATTAGTATTATGTCGTGCTTACGAGTTAAAGGATCGCGTTTCTTGCCAGGGACCAAATTTCTTCTTGCCAAACGTCATGCGGGTTCTACAGCGAATTAAATATGTACGTATATGTATTTTATATATATGTATATATGTGTGTGTTTGTATATGTAATCTGCTCGTTTTCTCCAATTTTGTTGTCCGATGTCATCCGACATGCTTAACCGAAAGATCGATTTCTCTTTTCGACAATACCAACGACGGATTAACGTCAATTTGCTGTTTTCACTCACGGGTAGTGACAGGCAGCAGTAGCAGCAGCAGCAGCAGTAACAGCAATTTTCGATTGCCGTCGGGCTGTATAAGGTGCTTCAGTGTACCGTTGCTCGATTAGCATTTCGCATTAAAAATCCAGACCGCTATGTAAAAGCAAAGATGACGACAACGACGACGACTGGTCCTCGCAAAGTAGAAGAGAACCACAAGAAAGAAGAATCCTATTTAAAAAGTTTGATTAAGAAAGCTGTCGAGTTATTATTCTGATGGTAATTATGTCCTCGAAGATTCTCGTTCGAGGATTAGGTCGAGGAAAAAAATGAATAAAGAAAGGAACAAAATAAAATATGAAACGAAAGACGATTTCGCGTCGTTCCGCGCCCCTTCTTCTTATTCGCGATATCCCATTTTTACATTTCGCATTTCTTTGCTTTTCTTTTTCGTTTTCCCTTTTTTTTTTATACACGTACTTTATCTATTATAATATTTCTACGTTATCGTAGGGAAAGTTTGAAACAGGATATTTGATAGGAAAAAAATAAAATGAATTTTGTTTATAGTTTAACGAGATAGGATTAGATTTATCATCAAATTGTTCTTGTTTCGTTAAAAAAAAAAAAAAAAATTCGTTTATCGTAGTTAGAAACTTATGCGCGTATGTTAATTCGAATTTTTTATTTGAGCAATTCACGAAATAGCTCCTTCAACGATGATATGTCAATGTTTCTCGACGTTTCGTTTCAAATCGGAATAAAATAAGTCAGACGCGTGACAAAAGAGAATAGAAAGAAAAAAAGAGGAAAATGAGGCGGGGTTAAAGATTCGTCTTCGACCTTCCGACCCTTTCACCTTTTTTTTTTTTTTTTTATCTACGAGAATCATATGCGCCACTTCGTATCCGAGATACGCGTTTCCTGCAGTGTTCCGGAAGCAGGGTTGTTCTCTTATTCCTCCCCTACGAGTTTCTACAAGTAAGTTCGAAAAAGAATGTACGGTTTAAGTTATACACGCGTATCTAACGTGTAAGAATATTCTACAAGAAAAAAGAAGAAAATGAAAATTTTATTTTTAAAAATTTTACTTCTTTATTGTTGCATCTTTCCAAATTATATTCTAACTATACAATTATTTCGTTTAATATACAATTTTCTATCGTATTTAGTTGTTTCAATTCTTAACATGATGAAATATATATTCGAGAACAAAATATATATTTTAATATTATTAAATTTGTAAAACATATAAAAATAATTTCGCTTAATCAAATATACTTCAAATTTTTCCTTTTCTAAATTATATAATAAAATCTTGTAAAATATAATACATAGACAAAAGTAACAGAGAGTTAGATTCTCTAGAACGTCTGCGGATCGTCGAATGCGTGCGCCGCACCGTTCGTCCTATGTAAAAACCACCCCTACGCAACCCTCCCATCGACGTGTCTTCACCCACGATATAAATCATACAGAACATACATCATCTCCCTCCGGCAACGCCGACGCATAGGTGGTAGAGAGAAAGAGAAAGAAAAAGCGGGAGTGAGTTGAATGGCGAAGTAAAGTAAAAAAGTAGCTGAAAACCTGGGCGAGCGACAAACCGCTGGCTTATCCAGTTACACGCAGGAGGCTTACCCATTTTTCCCACCATTTTGTATTTCACTCAATCCCCCCCCCACCCACCTCTCTTTCTTTCTTTTTTCCATATCATCCAACTTGACTTTTCTCTTCTATTCTCTTCTAGGAAGCTGACTTTTTTCTAAGTCATGTTGCCTTCGCTTGGAAGGAAAATAAATTACAAGACAATAATAAATGTTGAGATAGTAAATGAGGGTAGATAATATTTTTGTTATTCTTTAAATATATAAGTGTGATAAAAAAATAACTGGACAGTATGTTATTAATCCCTATTAGTATTATTATTCCTGACATATAAGTTAAGTATATATATTTTCGATCGGTTGTTAGAAACGATGGGAAACTAGTGACGATAATAGACGTTAACAGTGCCTGTTGCACGCGATTGATGGACTACCCTACGAACGCATACTCGGACTATCTCCAATTTCCCAAGGATCAGAAGTCAAGGCCGTTGATAATTCTCACGAAACAGATGATCCACGAGAATCACGTTTAGTTTATCTCTCTCTCTCCCTTCCCCCCTCCTCCTCCCCCCGTTCTTCTATAATCACTGATTGAGATTAAGATTCTCACGCGATCGGTGGACTTAAATTAACAACGACGATGACGAAATAAAAGAGAGAATTTAGACGCTGGTGTAATGAATGATAAAAGTTGGGAAATGTGTTGGAAAAAGAAAAAGAAAAAAAATAAATAAAGAAAGAAAGAAATAAAAGGGGGTGGGAATGTAATGTATAATAGGGATTAGAAAGATCTACCATTATCGTGTATTGTATTCATTCTCGTTGATACAATGTTATACTTGTTAAGATTCATACACGCGCATGTATATATGTGGTTAGGTAAAACTGAGTAAGAAAATATATATAACAAGGGTCGATGATGATCGTCCAAGACAATAAAAGTAAAACTCGATTGGAATTGCGAGATGCACACATAGAGGGAGAATAAATTGGCAGGATAGCGAGAATGCGGGAAGATTGTTGTTGCACGCGTAAGAAATGAAAAAAGTAAGTCGCGGGATAAGATTGAAGGAAAGATCTATATATATATATGATCGAGCCCAGGATCATCATTAGCTTTTTATATATTTTTCGTTGTCGTATATATATATATATATATATATATATATATAGACGACACTGAGACGGATCCCAACGTGTCTCACTATTGTTCACCGATCCACGAGCTTGCATTATATCGCATTATATCGCATTATATCGGGGATGGTAATATAACGTGGCGCCTTGTTCGTCGATTAAACGGTTACATTGTGCTCGACTTTTCTCTGATTGGATTATCGCTTCGCGCGATACTACCTCGACGTTTAGTGCACATAGATAGATACACGTCTATGGGATAGATACTTACATACATGCGTGAATAAATACACGTATACTTAAGTAAGTTACACATCATGTTTGCGACTATACTTTGCTGAAGATCGAAGAAAAATGACCTATGCGCTGGACTAGAAAAGAAACAGGAGGAGAAGTAGGAGGAGGAGGAGGAAGAGAAGGATAAATCACCGTGAGAAGCAACGTCTAGTTGAGACGATGCGTTTTCACGGATTTACGAGGGACGAACGGGTCCTCCTCTCGTTCACTCGTTCAACAACGTGTCCCGATAATTTTCTTTCTTCTAATATTATCTTTTAAACGATAAACCACGAAGAGTTAATCACGTTTAATAACAATTCTAACGCACTATCTACGATGGAAATTGAACTTTCGCTAAAATACTTCTCGCGAACGAAGAAATTAGTTATCGCAAAGGCAAAGGCAAAGGCAAAGGCAAAGGCAAAGGCAAAGGCAAAGGCAGGTCGGTCAACTTTTGCGAAACCTCGCTGGCCATTCTATGACTTTAGTTTCTCCACGACAGCAAGATGTAGAGAACGAGAAAGCGAGAGAGAAAGCTAGAGAGAGAGAGAGAGAGAGAGAAAGGAAGTTGGTGAGTTCGAGACAGAGGGCAGTTACGCTCAGAGGGTAGAGAGACGAGAGTTGAGTGTGTGTACGTTTAATGCGAATACGAACGTGAGAGGGGTAAGTGTAGGTGTAGCTGGAGGAAGAGGGAGAGAAAGAGAGGAGAGGAGAAGAGAGGAGAGGAGAGAGTGAGAGTGAGAGAGACGGTGGCTTGGGCAGTGCGTATCGATCTGGCCGCGTTACGCGCGTGACGGAGGTTGGGGCCCTGGTGTGGACCAATCGGAGGGCCACTCCTCTCTCCCTCTCTCCCCCTCTAACCCGCTTCATCCTTCTCTCACTCTCCGTCCTCCCATCTTCGTCCCTCGTTTCTGTATATTCTCTCTCTCTCCTTCTCTCTCTCTCACTCTCGTTCTTTCTCACACGTATGTGCACGCACGCACTCACGCACGCACGCGGAGGCACGCACGGCTACAACATTTTCTCTCTCTCTCTCTCTCTCTCTTTTTCGTTTTTTCTTTCTCTTTCATACTGAGAGTATAGAATGTATATGTATACGTATATGTATATGTATATATATATATATATATATATATCTACCTGCTTGATTGCATCGGCCGATAACAACGCAGCCATGTCGAAACAATGAAATGGCGGACTTCCGCGGAATACGCGTATGGTAATCGTGGCATCCACGTGCAACGTTTGACGTTTTAATCATGGAATTCGTGAGCCACTATCGGCCTATCTTTTCCGGAAAAAAATATCGCGTTTCGTAATTTTTCCTGCTCGGCTTGATATCCGAAAAGGTTTTCGCTCTCGTGCCGTTTAAACGGAATGATGGTGGTGGTGGTGGTGGTGATGGTGGTGGTGATCAGACGCTTTGACGTTTTATTTTTTGATTTATATTTGTCACACACGCGTGATAATATAATAAATGTAATCAATTTTTAATAAGAAACGTTAAACGTTGCAAATAATGTTAATTGTTTTCATTGTCTCGATATATCTGATTAATTTTAAAAGTAAACTTTTAGTTTCATTCGTTGGAGGGGGGTGGGGGAGATGAGGGGAGTAAAGAAAAAAGAATAAAAAAAGATACTAATATTCTTGGTCGTGACGTAAGTCGGTAATATTTTATTGAATAAAATCGATTTTCGATACGTTACTTCCGTAAAATTCTCGCTTCGGAGTTCCCTGATAATGTCTTATTTATAGTTAGGAAGAAAGTGGAAGGAAGTCTACGGGCGTGAACATAAAATGGCCGACCGAGCTCTGGCTGCTATAGGATAGGTTGAGGAGAAAGGAGAAATCTATGCAGGAGTGGTCGAACGGATGGGTCCTCCGCTACGTTTACCACGTTTTTTACATTATTCATGCGTTCGCGGACCGTAGGCAACTATGTAGTAGGTATGCGGTTGCGCATGCTCGATTAGCTCGACCAAAATCGTAACGCGCGAATTTGCTATGGCGAAACGTACGCCAATAATAATGGTATGTATGCCAGTACGTATCTAAAATATCTATAAATCCTAAATAGCATAAAATCTAGATAAAATCTTATGCGATATTTACAGCCTATTATCGAACTTATTTTTCTTTTTTCTATGTAGATCGTACTACATATATATATATATATGTATATATGACACTTTCTATCCATATAAAAAGATACCTCTACTCAAAGATATTACGAGCAACCTGTTTCGGAAAAAAAGAAGATTTGCCATAAGAGAGAGAGTAAACTCGTGAAAGATCGGAAAAGGAAATCGTTGAAACGTCGAAGATCGGAAAATGGAAATATGGAATAGAGTTGGAGAGATATGGTGGAAATCGAGTAGATTTTTTGACAATATTTTCCGTAATTGAGCAGCGTCAATAAATTTCGCTTGAATTATGCCCGCTCGGGGAAAATAACTGAAAACTGTCCAACTGTTCCCATCCATTATTTACATCGTTTAACAAATTTTACTGCTCCCCAGTGGTGGTCGGTGCGACTCGCCATGTCAGCCAGATATTTTCTACCGTGATCGTGTGTATTCGTTCGCGTTTTCCATCTCTTTTCACCGCAAATACAAATACATACGCATATAACCCTCTTTCTAGCATCGAAAACCCTCTCCTGGTCATCCCCACTTCGATCGACCATACCGATTCGTTTGGTATTCGTACGCATTCGTAAATATACCCGACACGTTTATTGGCAAATACAGTCGCACACCAACAAGAGAACCCTGCCAGTAGTACGTATGAACGAACGAATGAACGAACGAATTTACGATTTCATCGAATTCTATCGTTAATCGCCGGTATACGCGTTTCCGGTCTCCTCTCCATGCTCTTTCGTTCGTTCTAACTGGCTAAACTTTCTCATAGTTTACCAAAATTCTATGCTGGATGGTCATCGAGAAAAGTTCTTCCTTTCTTTCTTTCTTTCTTTCTTTCTCTTTCTTTCTCTTTCTTTTTCTTTTTTACTTTACTCCAACTCTCTTTTCCCATATCATCGATTTTTCTTTTTCCAAATTTTCAACGATATTAAAGGGACGACATTCCAATCTTTAATATATATTTTCTTTCCCCTTTTTCAATTTCTTTTTAACGCGTTGCGACGATGCAATGTAACAAAGAACGTACGTTCTAAACGAGTAAAAAAATATATATCCAACGATTTCGTAATCGATAAACATTACAAAACGCATTCTACCGAGAAACGTTTAGACCCTCCGAACTTTCTAAACGGAAACTGTACAATGGTTTAATTTTTTCTTTTTTTTCTTTTTTTCTTCTTTTTCTTGTTTTTTTTTTTTCCTTTTTCTCTTTTTCCTTATATTTTTTTTTTTCTTTTTGCCTCGCCGAGAAGCGTAGCTCGTGAATATTCATGAGAAAATACCGAAGCATTGTCGTTCGCTCGGTTTGAATTCTCGTAAAGGTATATCCTCCTCCTCCACCTCCTCCTACCCCTCCTCCTCCTCGTGGTGGAGATATTCTTGTCTTTAACAGTACAATTAATACGACTCGTAGAAAATATCAAAGTATTATCGTATAATATCGTACTTATCCGTTTCTCTTAGAGAATTCCCTTTAAACTATGGAAAAATAATCGTAACAATAATTAATTTCATCATTTACTCGTATTAAAGAATATATTTATATATATATATCATTCAATATATTATTAGATATTATTAATTTTTTTATTTATCTTACTTTTCACATTTTTTTTATTCGTTATATAAATCCAAAGAAATAAAATAAACAATTGATCGATCGATCGGGTATTATAAATAAATTCTAATTAAGATACGTGTAATATATCAATTATTTCGAATAGAAATACGATAGGTATTATCTACTATTTTACGTAAGTTTTATTGAAAGTATTATCGTAGGATGTAGCCGTCGTCTATTGGCAATAGTAGTATTCTCCACCTTAACCTCCATCATTGTTTTCCCGTTGAAGAAGTAGAATAAGAAGAAGTAGTGGCCAAGGAGGAAAGGCAGAAGGTTGGGAGGGAGGGAGGGAGTTAGGGGTGGGCGGAACGGTGTACGCGCGAGATACGAGACCGGAGTGGAAATCACGAAAGTCCTGTGGGTGCTCTGGATTCGCCCCTTCTAATCTCGTCTCCTTGGTTTCGCCCTCCGGCATCGTCGAACGGATGAGAAGTAAGAGGAGGAGGAGGAGGGGGTGGGAGAGGGGGAGGAGGAGGGGTGGAAGTGAAGATGGAGGTGGAGGTGGAGAAGAAATAGTAGAAGTAGAAGAAGAAGAAGAAGAAGAAGAAGGAGAGATTTCACCCTCATCACTCAGAGGGTGGAAGGAAGAAGCCGGGGGTTGCTGCTGCACGAAGAGTGAGTGAGTGAGAGAGAGAGAGAAAGTCGATGGAGCGAGAAGAGAAGGTGCTTTAAAGGGTAGCGAACGCCTCGACAAAAGCAACCCTCTTAAAGTTCGCTCTACGGTCTGCCTACCAATGCGATTTCGAATTCGGATTCCGCGTGCCAGATTTTCCGAAAAGGAATCTACGAATCACTCGACGTATAAAGAGAAGGGAGGAGGACGATGTTGTAGTAGATGCGCTTTTAAAAGAAAAATCCTAAAGGAAAATAAGAAAACGTCTAATGGATTATCTTTAATTTCGTTGAAGGAATCGGTCGAATTTATTCGTGAGAGATAGGGGGAGAGAGAGAGAAAGAGAGAGAGTAGAAAAAAAGGGAGTAAAAGAAAGATGAAAGAAGAGAGAAAGAGAGAGAGAGAGAGAGAGTAGTTTTAACGATTTCAAGTGGAAACTCGGAGCAATTTTCGTTCAAAGAAATGGACGCGTTTTTCGAGGTGAGAAGAGAATAAGAAAACGTGGTTAAAGAAACGAGATAAAAATAAAAAGAAAAAAAAAACAGACAAATGGAGTAACAACGAAAAAAAAAAAGGAAGAGAAACGGGGGGTGGGGGAGTGCACGAGAAAAAGAGAAGGGGGTGCAAATCGCGAGAACGGGAACCCGCGAGTGTCGCCCGGTCTAATCTTCGGCGCGAGCCCTAATCCAGCTTATCCAGAAAGTAATTTTGAGTCTTTTGAAAGCGACCGTCTGTCCCCCAACCCCTCCCTCCCACTCTACCACCCTTCCTCTCTCTCTCTCTCTCTCTCTCTCTCTCTCTCTCTCTCTCTCTCTGATCTCCTCGTCCATGAAGAAATCTCTACTGGGCGAAGAGGGCGACGAAGAGAAGAGAAGAGAAGAGAAGGGAAGGGAAAAGAAGGGAAGAGAAGAGAAGCTCAAAACCCGGCACTGCGAGGACGGGATTTCGAAGAGGACTCTGGAGGAGGACTCCAGAAGAGAGGAAGGACTCCTCTACACCGGAGAACCACCGTCGTCAGCTTTTGCTGCACAAACTTTCCTTTCCATCGGACCTATTACTTCCTTTCTCTATCAATCTCGAAACCTTTTCTTTTCTCATCCCGTTGAAGGGAAATTAGCGAGGCAACGAAGGAAGGAAGGAAGGAAGGAAGGAAGGAAGGAAGGAAGGCATGGGGGCGGGGTGGGGGGTTAAAAAGAAGGGTGATTCTTCCGATTCGACGAAAAGATAAAGTCTATTGAGAAATGGGAGAGAAAAAGGAAGAAAAAGAACAAAAAGAAAAAAAAAAAGAAAAAGCCGAGGAGAGGAAGGAACCTTCTTCTTTTCTCTTTTTTTTTTTTTTCTTTTTTTATTTTCTCCTTCCAAACGTACCTAACTAATCGCTCGATCGTTGGAGGGTGAGGGAGAGGGAGGTGGGTGGGAAACGATGATGATGTGTGCGTATTGTTTCGCTTTGATCGTACTTTTTTCTCTTTTCTCTTTTGCATATCGTAATATGTACCTGCAACAATCGCGATTGACAAATGTATTTATAAATCGATAGATAAAACACACAGGGTTGGTTGGTGTAGGTAGGTAGGTTGATAGGTAGGTGATATCGTTTAATGACGGTTACGCGAATTAATCGTAGCAAAGATTTCCATTTCCGGATAAAAATAAAGGATCCTCCCCAGGCAAAATGTTTCCATCCTCTTCCTCCTCGTCCTCCTCATTCCCTTCCTTTTCCTCTTCCTCCTCTCGGCGGATAGGCCGAGAGTATTCGGCATCAAAATGGCAAATGATCATCGAGCAATGGCCGACAGAGAACGAGAGTGCGGGCGAATGCGTCAGAAACACATCGATTAGGAGAGACGAGGAAAGAGTGAGAGAGAGAGAGAGAGAGAGAGAGAGAGAGAGAGAGAGAGAGAAAGAGAGAGAGGAAGAGTGAATGCAGGAAAGAGAGAGGGAAGGCAAAAGAGAGGGAGAGTGCATCGTGTGCTGGAATATTTCGAGAGTACTCGACGCATTGTCACTCCGGGGCCTACACTTGGTCCACCCTCTCGACGATTCGAAGCCACCCCGATGCGGGGATGTATGCACGTGCAGAAGCAACTCTACTATAACGGTATATGTTGCGTTCCTATACAGGGTGTCGTATTGCTATCGCAATCTAAACTTTGATATTTTCCCCAACGAATACTTTTGACTCCTACGACGTATATCCTGTTAAAATAATAATAATCATTGATATTTTCACAATTTGTCATCGTGAACAAATTTAAGCTTATACGTATACATGTTAAACGTTAATCTTTGCTTCTATGAATATTATTACGTTAACGATTTGAAACAAATTCTAAAGATGTCTAATTTCTTCGAACTAACTTCTTATAAACGAAAAAAGAGGAAAAAGGAAACTTTGTTATACGATTTCGTGAATATATTCATATGAAATGAACATTTGTTATCATCGTTTGAAAAACATTCGATAACTATGCGCGCACACGCACGCACATAGTACGGTAGAGGATAGTTGGTGGAAAAAAAATAAAAAGGAAAAAAAAAAGTCATGAAATCGAACGCAGTCGTAGATGGCCGAGAGGCAGACTAACGAGGAGAACTATTCGAAGCCGCGTTCCCAATTTATTCAAGCTTTCCTGGAATTTATCAGACATAGCGGTGGTGGTGGTGGTGGTGGTGGTGGTGGTAGGTGAGGTAGGATGAAAAGAGGCGAAGTGGGGTCGGCTGGTTGGTCGATTCACCAAACGCTACACGCTCGAACGCAGCATCCACAGAGCACACGGACACCCAGTATAGATACACGAAGGTGTATCTATGGAGGCATGCGTAGCTATTACCTAGACCACGTAGGCGGTCGCGTAATACATATGTATTTAGAAAGTATATATATACATATATATACATATATATATATATATATATGGATAGGTATGTAGGTAGTGAGTGAAATAGCCGGGGTGCGCGTACATAGTCGTTACTCTCGCAGGTACGTATACCTCAACAGAGACCGAGAGATTCAACCATCCTCCTGCTCTTCTCCACCCGCTGAACCACCACTGTTGCTTTCTCTCTCTCCCTCTCTCCCTCCCTCTCTTTCTCTCTTGTTCTCTCTTGCTCTCTGGCTCTGTCGGTTGGTCTGGGTAGGTAGCTTCTCGTATTATATACATAGCGAAGGCTGGAGGGTCCTCACCGCCGCAACATTACGCTGATTGCCTGAATTATCCGCAACCAGTTCGTCTGTATGTGCGTTCATGCGCGCGCGAGCGCACGTTCGCATACAGAACGTTGATATAGGGAGCATGAGAGAGAGAGAGAGAGAGAGAGAGAGAAAGATAAAGATAAAGAGAAAGAGAGAGAGAGAGAGAGAGAGAGAGAGACACGTAGCAACGTTGAAACGTAGGTGTAGGAACCGTACCGAGGAGTCTCGAGCGTTTCTCGCGCGAGAGAAACTCGCCGCGTGTACTTCACGTCCATATACCTAACCTACGTATCTATATAAATGTATATTTGTGTGTTGGCACGTACGTATATACGTATGAACGTTGAATGCATAAGTATGCGAGAGCATAACGTGCAGGAGGAGGCAGGCACAGGCAGCACGAAGGTTTACGAGGAGAAAATTGAAAACGGAGCTGCGCGTGAGCGTGGAAGACGATAGCTTGCGGTACGGTGCGGTGCGGTGCGGTGCTGTGCGGTGCGTTCACGAAGGTGGAATAATGATTCGAGATGGGAAACACGGAATTCTCGTCGCTACGTCGCGCCAAGTTACTGCTAGCTAGCTAGCTAGCTACTGTTGTTGCCTGTTGCTACTGGTAGTTCTTATGTTGCTACTGCACCACCATACTATGCTATATGATTAAATTCGTTTTACATTTTCTACGAGATTGCATCTCGAGATTCTTGGAGTAGTTTATCGTATTAAAATCTTACGAATGCTGTTAGAATTATTATTGTGAACGAAAGTATTATATATATATATAAACGTAGGTTTAACGTAACATTTAAGATTAATCAAAATTTATTAATCACGATTATTAAAATTTCACGGGTTCGTAGGTTTGCGTTAAACGTCGAAGAGTAACGTAAACGAATATGAAAGGATCGCGAAAGCAACGGGAGGAAAAGGAAAAGGAAGAGGAAGAAGAAGAAGAAGAAGATGAAGAAGATGAGTGACTCGTTGGAAGCCAGCACCCTCTTCTCCTCGCGTAGCCGCGGCCATGAATTCCCTTTTGCAGTTCTCTGTGTCGTTCGTCATTCGTCGGCATGACGAAAGAGAGATAGTGATGGGGGAGGGCGGTGAAGGGTTAAGGACGCGTATCATACCGCTTGATTAATGTACCTCACCCACCCCTTTTTCCGTCTATCATTTTCCTCTCTTTCTCCCTCATTCGGTGATCACAGTTTGGTTATATATATATATATAATATACATTCACGTAGTTTTCTACAAAAGTTTATAAACATTTATAAAAATTCAAATTTTCACCCATGATATAGATAAATAATATTTATATTCGTCAATCTGTGAAATATTATAACTTATTACAAATAGTTAGTACAACGTAGATATAAATATTCAAGGAACAACGCGTCATCTAATTTTATTCTTTTCTTCAAATAGACGGAAGAAATAAAAAGAATTCTCGGTATCTTTTCTTTTTTCTTCTTCTTCTTTTTATCGATCGCGTGTATCATCGATCATGTTCCCGAGCACGGCCCGACACGCCAGGTAGAAATCAACAGTGTATTTTGCGACTGTCACAGACAAATCGATCAACGATCTCAACGGATCGAGATTAAAGCGACCGCTCGGCGCCAAAACCTTTCGCGAGAGTTACGGTTTTGCAATCGACTTCAGAGACTTTCACTTCGAAAGGAACGTAGAAAAGTTTTAACGGAGAGGAAATAATAATAATAATAATAATAATCATCATAATAAACGCAATAATGATACGCACGAACGTAATTTTTATTTTTTCTCAGAGTTGATGTTCTGACGCTTGAAAAATAATAATTAAGAAGAAGAAGAAAAAACATATATATAAATAAAAAAGGGAAAAGAAAAAGAAAAAACAAATGGCCGGAAGTACGCGTAACGATCTCAACGCGAATAAGAGAAAGGAGATAGAATAGGCATTTCGATGCCGGTGACACAGTGACACGGAACCTGTCGAGCGAAGCCAACCAACCAACCAACCAACCAGCCAACCAACCAGCCAGCCAGTCAGCCATTGGCTCGTTTCTGATAAATAGGACGCTACCGGGAACGGAGCCGCGAGCTTCGACAATGGGGGTGCCGGAAGACCGGGGCAGCTTTAATTTCCCCCCGCAGTTCCTGGCAATTACAACGTGGCGCGTCCCGATAACCATCTCTATCTCCGACCACAATGCTCTCGATTCCAACGCACCCTTCCGTCCCCACTAACACCACCCCCTCCATCCCACCTCTACCCCATCTGCACCCCCGCGCATCTCCTTTCTCGTTTCTCTTGCGATTTTTCTTTTCAACGAACCGGACGTCGAACGCCTACGACTTTCAACGATTGTGATTCTTCATTTATTCTTTCGGCTTTTCTTACTTTTTTCTTTTTTTTTTACGCCACCTTTTATATCATACCCCTTACGTTCCCCGATGTTCTCGATTATCGAGTAATAATAATAATAATAATAATATTGATACTATAGAGAGAGACGAGGGAACATAAATTATTTTATAATTAGCGAATATATTCTGTGGGAAGATCTATTTTTCTTTTTTTCTTTTCAAAGCTCTATTCATATTTTTTTTTATTTATTCGATAATAATATATTTTTTTTAATAAACGATCAACGTTTATAATTAGGACAGCATTGTATATCAGCTCGGTCGAGATAGGATTTTTTTGTTGATATTGAAATTTTATTACAAAATATTATTAATGTAATTAAAATATACTGACAGGTTTTTTTATATGAAACCCGGTATAATATTGGTCGCTTATATTACATAGTAAAAAAAATGTTGATTTTTCGTATAAAATACTGACCCAAATAAATGGAGGCTTAGTATTACAGTTATTAAAAAAAAATTTCCATAGGAATATACGAAAGATAATGTTATATCAAATTTCTATTTCGTTGTGCATGGGGAAAATAATAGTTAAAATAAAGAGTAGTATTTAAACGCTGGTAAGGTTGCAAACGAAACACGAGCGAGCTTTCGAGTTCTCGCTTTGGAGTAACTCTGTACGAAGCCTGACGAATTCGATACCATACCTCCATCCACCTTTCAGTAATCCCTGCCAACGCAAAGTGATTTCGCGTAGACAGAGTAAGTCTTCGTAGTTCTCTTTGATCTCGATTGTTTCGATTATCTCGATTGTCGCCATAGGAAGACCCGACACATTGTTATAATTGTAACGGTGCTAAGCTTCACCGTCACGATAGGTGCAAAAATGCTGAGCTACGGCTTCTTCAAAAGTTTTCATCTACATTAACACGAATCTCTAAGATCGAATGAATTAATATACTTTATCGAAATAACATAAATATTTGTCTTCCTTAGTCGCATTAAATGAAATAGTGCAAGAGAGAAAGAGAGAGAGAGAGAGAAAGAAAATAACTTATAAGTTAAAAAGATATAAGAGCTAAATAATTCTTCGAATAATTCGTTTGGATATTAAATAAATTCATTAATTACGGCATCAAGAGTAAAAAAGTGAAACCCCGTTGGATGATATTTTATATTAACTGAAAACTTTTTCATACGTTTGTAGGAACATTAATGAAAGTGTCAGTAAAATAGAAAGGAAGAGAACGGAAAGGTAAAAAAGAGAGGAAACCTATACATATATATATATATATATATATACACATACATAGACGTTATATTCAGCAGTATTCCTGTCTAAAATGCCAACGCACATGCCAGTATGTTTCTCTTTAGCTCGAAAGAGAGAAGTCGAAGAACGGAGAAAGATGAAGTACCGTCAAAGGAGGTATTGTGAGTGCTGGCCAATTATTTCTCTCTTCTTACTCTCTCTTTCTAACTCTATGTTTCTCTCTCTATATATATATCTCTTTTCCTCTTACCATCCTCTTCTTCCGCGTCTGTCATCTTCCTTTTTCTCTTTCTTCCCACCGATTCTCTGTCCAACCATAGACGGAAAGGGAGATAAGGATAAAGAGAGAAGGTTGAAGAAAGAGAGAAAAGAGAGAAAAAGAGAAGAGAAAGAGAGAGAGAGAGAAGAGAGAGAAAAGCAATAGACTTCGTTCTCTTCGTCTCCAACTTACTTGCCAGTCCTTATTCGCTTTGCCCAACGAGCGTCGTCTCCTCATTCAGGCAAAGTCTAATTAAAGTGCAGCTGCAAGTTAAATTAAAACACGATAATGTTGCCGACAGTTCTCTCTTCCCTCTTGGTTCTCTTCATCGTTTCCTTTTCTGCCAGGTTTCCTCTCTCACTAATTCTCTCTTTCTCTCTCTCTCTCTCTGTCTCTTACTTCTTCACACAACCATCCACGACGTTCTCAGTCTCTCTCTCTTTCTGGTCCAAACTCAAGCAAGTCTTGCTCCAATCGTCCGGAGCCATTTGCAAACTCCTCGAAGGACTTCGTCGCGAGTTAAACACCCGCCAGCAATCTTCCGTGACGAGTAAGCTCCCCCTTCCCCCCTCCCACCATCATTCCCTCCCATCCCTCTCTCTTCCTCTCTTTCTCTTCCCGGTTCTTTCGCGTAAGCGAGCGTGAAACGTTTCGAGAAAACGCTTCGAGAGAGATTCTCTTACGATATCGACTCGTTCGTTGATCGGCTTCGTTGAGCAAACGCGCTCGACCTGGAAAAACTTTCTCCCCCTTCCCCACCACTTCTTCCTCCCTCAACCCGTCCCTATCCTTATACAAGAAACTTTGTTTCTCTTTGGTATAGTTCCCCCCTTCAGATTCTTGCTCTACCCTGGGCCACCTCGTTTCTTTCCTCTCTCTCTCTCTTTCTAGTTAGTTTTATTCATTGTTCGTTGTCTGTCTCTCTGCGAGAAAAGTCGAATGAAAAGTAAGAAGAGAAAAAATAAACTTTTGCTTTGGATAGAATTATAACGTAAGAATTTTTCTATAATACGATTTAAATCATATCCCATTTGTGTTTATTTTGTTGTCGCGCGTGATCAAATTAATCGTTTCTCCCAACTCGAGTAACGTTAAAACCTTTCTCTTCTTTATCTAAACCCATTTTGACTATTTTTTTGTTGTTGTCCCCTAAACTAAAGGCAACGGGCTAACCGTTGAGAACCCCTGTTCGAGGTCGAGAGCACTTATTCGGGCCATAACTCCCGTACGCGTCCTCCTCCCTCCGCCCGGTTTCTTCTGTCCTCCCGCCCTCATAAATACATGAGGCTGCGAATACGTAGAAGAGGAGGTGGAGACTCGATGCTGAGAGGGAGAAGAGAAAGAAAAAGAGAAAAAGAGAGAGAGAGAGAGAGAGAGAGAGAGAGAGAGAGAGAGAGAGAGAGTTAGGAGTCGAGGCTTATGGAGTAGGTGGAGAACGAAAACGACGACATGCCGTTGTCGTTGTCGTCGTCATCGTAGAAGGGCGGAAAATAGGGGGCGGGGGGGTACGGTATACGAGAATCCAAGGACTTTAAAACAAATATATCGCGCGTAAATCCAACGTGGATATAAGTCACAGCCCGAAGGGATGGATCCCCGAGATATATTCCGTACGACGAGCAGAGCAACAGAGGAGAAAAGAAAAAGGAAAAGAAGAAAAAAGAAGAAAAAAATCAAAAGAAAAAGAAAGTAGGAAAGAGGGAGAGTGGGAGATGTAAAATGTTGAAGGGAAGAAGAAGAAAAAGAAGAAGAGGAGGGAACACACCGAGAGCAAATCGTCGCTGCTTTGCTTTACATATTTCCTGCGGAATTGCTTCTGTCACTCGGTGAGACTCGGAGTGAGAGAGGAAATGAAAAAAAGGAGCCCCGGAGGAGCAGTTATTTAAAGTCGCATTTCTCTCTTACTTCCTCCTTCCGTCTATCCCCTGTTTTAACGACATAATCTTTCACCGTTTTCTACCAATTAACGACGGGGACTACTAGTTACATCGATGGGATTTATTTCTTATTCGTTTAACGTACTCAACGGTTTAACCAACGTGTATGAGAAATAAAATTCGTTGATAAGATTTTTTGCGAACGATTATATTTTCTTGGTTTCTTGTTTTTTTTTTTTTTTATACGAACGTTAACGTTAACATATGAGAGGAGAAAAGGGTCTGTATTAACTTTTTCGTCTAGCCAATGTACGTAACGTAAAAGGCTCATCTTTCGAGCACCTTATTTCTAGAACAATTAAAATTCTATTGGAAATAATTTCTCGCGAAGAATAACATTATAGAGCGAGTCTTTGAGACGCGTAGCACAGCTCGTTCTTATCCTTTGTAAAAGAGAAAAATAGAAGAAAAAGAAATAAAAAGCCGACACGGAAATCAAGAAAATTTGGTCGACTCGTGTTACCTCTATTTTTCAGTATTCGTTTCACGTCGGCAACGACTTCGTGATGTACATCGGTCCAAGAACGGTTGGTTCATTTTCCGAATGGCATCGAAAATAAGGCGTGAAAGTGTGAAGAAGAAAAAGAAGAAGAAGCCAGCAAGCCAGCAAGCCAGCAAGCAAGCAAGGATCGAGAGAGAACGATAACGGTGAAGGAAGGAATATTTTTCCGGCAACGGGGGAAACAAATTACTTGGGAATTACTCGCCTGGGATTGACGTTTGATTGCGGCACTGCATCTCTGCCGAAGAGTAGGTAGAAAGACTCTCTCTCTTTCTCTCTCTCTTTCTCTCTTGTTACGTTTTCCGTTAGCTACTGCGCGCGCGCGCATACATCCTACAAATACGGATACTAATACATGCAATAGTCCTACACACGTGTAGACACACACACACACACACTTACGTACGATAATCTCACCCTTCAACTCGTACGATTTCTCCTTGTCGCTCCTTCGCACGATAGTTTCGCCAAGTTGCTCTCTCTCTTTCTCACCATTGCCTTTTCCCTCCTTCTCCTATCCACCATCCTCCTTTCCTTCCTTCTTCACTCCCTCCTTTCCACGATTTCATCCGTTGCTCCAGTTACCTCTCGCTTTTCGCATTATCGCCTTTTTCGCTGGGCGAGCCTCGCTTAATTCACTGGAAATTATTCATTTGCCTAATTGCCGACCCGACGAGCTCACTCGTTCTCGCTCGTCGGAGACATCCTCCCGTTTCTTCTCTCACGAAGCCCATTCGCCTCCTCTTCCTCTCTTCCTCTCGTCCTCTCGTCCTCTCGTTCGTTCGTTTGGTCCCACCGACGATTCTCAACGCGACAATTCTGCATGTCTAGTTTCATCTTCGTTTCTCTTTCTATACGCAGTAGTAGTTACCTACTAGATAATATATATATCGTTCTCTCTCTCTCTCTCTCTCTCTCTCTCTCTCTCTCTCTTTCTCTTTCTTTTCCTTCTACAGTTTTTCAACGAACAACTTTTTGCAGTCTCCTAATGACCTCGCACCACCACCACCACCACCAACACCACCACCATCACCCCGTGGCAATCGTCGATAAAAATCTGATGGCTCAGCCAGAAGGAAAGTTTCGATCGCGCAAAAGTTGTGCCTCAGATCGAGGAAATCAAAGCGACGATGAGTGGATTGAGTTGGCGATGGCGATGGGATGGGAGAGGAAAAAAGAGGTAGGACGAATTTTAATCACTTATCGACTAGTGCGTTTCTCTCTTTCTCTTTCTCTCTCTCTTTTACTCTTTCTATTTTTTTTCCTTTCCTACGAAGGAACTCTAATCTTTATTACGAGCGAAACATACTTTTCCGAGCATTCTCTCTCGGTCGCTTACTTTTATTAGATTATTTAAAAGACGAATAAGTTTGCCGTGCAAGATGGAAGAAAGTAAGGAAGCAAAGAAACAAAAAATAATAGCAAAGAAGAAAAGGAAAGGAAAGAGGCAGCAGCAGAGGAATTACAGAGAGAGAGAGAGAGATGTAGTAGGGGGTGGTATGGTAGAAAGAGAGTAGAGAGGATAGAGAGGGTGTAGAGAAGGGCAGAGAGGGCAAAGGGTGGATGCCCCATACTGGACCGACCGTACATACCCCGTGGGCGAGTAGCAGGATTCATGAATACAGGAGTATTTGTGCAGCATGCGCCAATATATAGTGCGAAGGGGTGGCACGCCAAGCAACCAACCCCCTTCGCAGACGTTCCATCTCGTCGTGTTGCGTGGAGACTTTGGCTTTGCACGTGCATACATTGCTCGGTGGTAGGACTGGCAGCATCACGGTAGCACTGGCACCATCCTGGTGCATCGTGCATCGTGCATCGTGAATCGTGCATAGTAGAAGCGATAGGATCAACCAAGACTCGATCCAGACCACCATCGCTATAACGAACGAACCTGACAGAGATTCAGAGAGAGTGAGAGAGTGAGAGAGGGTTTACGTGTGCGCGCTTGCAAAGCACGCTAGGCAAAGTCCCTGGGGGCTTAATACAGTATGCACGTCCGTCCTTCGCAAGCTCGGTCCGACATGGGCTCCAACTCGCTACCGGCTAATATTCCACGAGAGAGAGAGAGAGAGAAAGAGAGAGAGAGAGAAAGAGAGAGAGAGAGAGAGAGAGGAAGAGAGAGAGGAAGAGAAACGGGGGAATGGGGGGGGTAGAGCCCCGAAGCTACGTGCCTGGACTTCGAAGTCTCGTTGCGAACCGCGGAAACTAAACGGCAACGCGTATACTCCACGTATACGCCATTGCTACCGGATACCGTCTATTTTCCTACGTCGACAGGCAAGTACGAACTCTCGTGAACTTTCAATCGATGAGAGAGAAAGAGAGAGAGAATAAGAGAGAGTCAAAAGTAGAGTTGAGAAAATAGAATCGCGTCTATCTTCTTACTTCGTCGATCAGACGTGGAACATTTCGAATGCAAACTCTTAGTGAGAATGAAATTACTCAAGGTACTTATAGTTGAAGAATTCTTAAACGAAGTTTTTACGATGGCCATTGTAAAACGGAGAAATGTTGGTTGAATATTATTTTAAAAAATTAGATATAATCGTAGATTGTGGTTTTATATCGTAAGAAAAAAAAAAAAGAAGAAAAAAAAGAAAAAAACAAACGCGCAAATTTATTATTTAAAATAATATGTTTACTTTTTAATGTAATAACGAGTAATAATATTTTCGAACGATCATCGTCATTAAATGCATCCATAGTAATGTTTGTTGGATTTTAAGGGGGGTTGGGAGTAGGAGGAGATAGATGGGTGTCAAAGGGAGGTGGTGGTGGTGGCGTATTCGCGATTAAAATCTGGCGGTACGTTGCCGCAAACGACAATGGATTTGGAAAGTTCGTTTGCGTTTGCGTTTGCCGGCTGCCGGATGGTTTTAAAGTCATCGTCGATGGCGACCGAAAGCTTTGCTGGTAGTGGTGGCGTTGGTGGTAGTGGTGGCATTTGGGATGGATAGGGGAGGGTACCACAATGGCAATGCATGGAACAAAGCCTATCCACGGGTAATTCGAAATTCGTCTCTTTCTCTCCCTCACACTCACACGCACATATACTATCGCACTCTCTCTCTCTCTCTCTCTCTCTCTCTCTCTTTCCCTCTGTACCCGAGCGTTCGTAATTAACGCTAACCTCCAATTCGAAGGGCTGATTAAAAAAAAAAAAAGAAAGAAAAAAAGAAATTGACGGCGTATAATTGACCACCGGGTGTCAAGGACGCGTCGTCCAATTCATTAAAGATGTTCAACACTTGATGTCTATTGTTATAAAAATTGTATACTTGTAGAAAAAAAAGTCTGTAAATTCTTGAATCTAAATCAGTAAATACCTGAGTTGTCTTTGCACAAGGGTTTTTTCCCGAATGAACGGTAAAGCCTGGAAAAGGTTTGTATCACCGGTTGTATCACTTTTCTTGATAAACCTACCCGGGTACATTTCCAAACGTTCGTACAAAATGATTTTACAAATAAACAATGAAATATATAATGAATCTGTTAACAATGTTTATCGTTACCAATCGAGATCGACGGGGTATCGAAGAAATAGATATAAAAAACTGTTTCAACAGGTAACACCATTGAAAGCGTGGAAGATAGAAAAGGTAAAGAAAAAGAAGAATAAGAATAATAAGAATAAGGTGAGCAGAATCGTGTGAAGCATTGCGTGGATAAAATTATTTTCCCGGAAATCGTGAGGAGCGCCATTGTAAAGATGTTTCGCGAATCGATTTCGTACTGAAGAGACGGTGGGAGAAAATGGTGTGTGTGTGTATGCGTGCGTATATATCGGAGGAAGTAAGATGATGAGAACTAGATGGAGAAAATGGTGGGGTGTGAGGGGTAGATAGGAAGGTGCTGAGATAAAGACGTTTATACTTATACGTAGCAGGAGTGAGTAGGTAGGTAGATAGGTAGATAGGTAGGTAGGTAGGTAGGTAGGTATCTTTATCGCGGCTCGATATCGGCGGCAATTGAATGCAACAAAACGAAAGGGCAACGGCAAAGCGGCATCAATGAATATTCATCGAGTGTTTCTGATGGCAACGCCTCACCATCTCTAACACCCCCCGTCCATCTGTATTTCGTCTTCCGCTCTATCTCGTTGCTGTTCCTCGTAGCGAGCTCTCTAAAGAATGATAGATAGATAAAGAATACGAGATAGAGCGAGAGAGAGAGAGAGAGAGGGAGTGAGGAGGGTGAAACGGTAGATCGGATCTGTGTAGAATAATTGCCAACTATTCCAAGCACGCAACTAAGCGAAGAAGGAATGTCGGAGGAGAAAAGAAAAGTATGGAAGAAGGGTGGGGCGGGGGGGGTCAGGGAGGTAGAGGTGGGCGGATAGGAAGAGCCAAGTTAAGGAGAGGAGAAGCGGATAGGCGGAAAATGAGAGAAACAAAGAGAAACAGAGGGACGGAGCAGCGGACCGAAGGAGCGGCCGAAGGAACGAACGAAGGAAAGACCGTAGGGAGGCTTCACCGAGAGGTGGAGGGGAGTGGCGTCCGTTCTATCCAGCACGTGCGCCTGCGAGAGAGAGAGCGAACGAACTAGAGGGAAGGAAGGATGGAAGGAAGGAGGAGGTACGACGAGAGGGAACCTTACGTATAGACGACGTCGTCGTCGTCGTGGGAGTGAAAGAGACCCGAAGGGAAGGAGAGAGAGTGGGAGTGCCCAAGATGGCGCCACACGGAGTGCCGTTCCCGTCGTTCCAAGAGCCAGGAGGAGAGACGATAGCTAGCTCAACGGAAAGAAAGAATCAAAGTGGGAGAGAGAGAGAGAGAGAAAGAGAACCTGGACCGAGCTGGAAAGGGTGAAAGATAAATGACGTGTCCACGGCCACCTCCGCCACGACTTCCACCACCATTGCCATCACTAACACTAGCGAGGATTAACTACAGTTACTACTAGTGCCGCGACGAATACTAACACCGTTCTCTCGCCAACTCGTCGTCGTCGTCGTCGTCTTCTTGGTTGTCGTCGTCTTCGTCTTCGTCGTCGTCGTCGTCGTCGTCGTCGTCGTCGTCGCGAAGACGTGACGAAGGAAAAGGAGAATGAGTAGACGATGCGAGACCTCCATTAAACATAAGCTTCTCGCTTGCTTACCCTCTGGCCTTTCTGCTTTTCGTTTCAGCCTTCAGGATTTCTTGCCGTCGTTCGTTTAGTCATAATTTCACCCTTCGTATGCGGTACTCTTGTGGACTGGATTAACCGTAAAACTAGGCCTTTGAAAGCTCCGCTCTTTCGTGGCCCGAGTTCTCTCTATCTCTCTCTCTCTCTTTCACTCTACACGTTAATGGGAAACTTGGAACTGGCCTTCTGCGAATTTTAGAATGTCATGCAGAAAGAGAGAGGTAAATTCGCGTGTAGAGTTTAACTTCTTTCTATATTTTGCTTTTCTTTTTAAAATATTTAAAATATTATTTGTAAAGAAAGATCATATATATATATATGTATACACCTACGGTAAAGACGAGACTACGTTAGTTAAAAAATGTAAGTAAAGAAAGTGATAAATAAAGGAACGAATAGATGATAAGAAGGGGTACCGGTTGTCGTCTCGCATTTCTCAAAGTCTCCTACTCATCGTTGATCGCGCGTCGCGTTGTCGACGGGGCGTCAAATTATTCTGCGATTAATAATCCTCGCGTTACACGCGTGATCGGCCCTTTATTCCCCACGGTGCGTAGTCAGTGAAGCGCGTTCACCATCTCTACCTCGACTGGGCTCATCTCTCGTCGTCGCACCTCTTCCTTCCTTCCTGACAATCCCCGAAGAGGTATCAATACCTCGTAACGCGCGCGATGTGATTGTCCTTGTGTAACGCCTAGCCTTTATCGCTCTGCGGGACGTATATATACACATATATTTATATATATATATATATGTGATATCGATCGATACCTGCCCACGTGGCTCATACCATTCCGTCGTTCCTTTCATTAAACATCGTCCTGCTTAGAACGTTACGATTAATAATGACAAACTCCTAGTATCGTATATTTGAGGAACATCAGAAGTATTAGATGATATAGTTTCTACCTCTCTATTAAACACTTACATGCTTAAATAATTATTATAACCTAATCTCATATATTTTATTCGCGTTGAATTTCTAATGAATTATTTATCAATTATTCGACAAATCGATTATTATTATTATTCTATATTTGAGGTGATCTAACGATTCGTTGAAAAATTAAATTAAAAACAAGAAATAAAATGCGAATTTTTGATACGACGGGGGTGTCATACACGATCGATCTTGATCATTATTTCGCATAGATAATTACGAATGATCAGCGTATTATAATGCTTTTCTCGTTTTTCTCAATGGAATAATATAATCGAAGATCGAACGTAAATTTGACGTAGTCATTGCATTTTCTGATGCCTTATTTTTTCCGTAGTGATAACGAGGATGAGAGAACGAAGCGGAAATAAAGCTATTATCGAACGGATGACTTACTTCGTTCGTAGTAATACGCAGAAGATGATCTGCCATCTTATTCTCTCTACTACATCTTTGTTCCTCTTATTCGTACATCGTCATTTAGTATTGCTAGGGTTGAAGGAAGGGGGGAAAAAGAAGAAACGGCAGACACGGGGCAGTAAAAAAAAAAAAAAAAAAAAAAACAAGAAAATTATACAGGAGAAAGAAAAATTTGTGATCGGCGGAAATCTTTTTGAAAAGAAAAAACAAAAAGCGTGTTGGAGCATATATGATCGCGCAAATTCCGATAAATCATTATCGACCGTCCGAAATTACGATTGACTTACGTAATATAAATAAATATTTATTTATGCTTCAGAGAGGTATTTTTCGTCAACCAAATCAATCCCTCGATGAAATTTCAGACGTCGCTGCCCTATCAGACAGATCCTTTGGCTTTACCTTTTTTTTTCCTTTTTACGTGATAACGAGTACACGATAGGTACGTCATAATGCTGTTATCGAACGGATGACATAGTTCGTAATAATATGCCGTAGAATTAATTTCGTCATCTTATTCTCTCCTTTCTCTCATAGATCCTTTGCCCTTTCCAATTCCGTACATCATCGATTCTTATTGTGCGAAGAAGAAAAAGCAGCCGGAAAAGATGGAGAATGAACGAAAAAGAGAAAGGTGGGAGGGAAGGGAGGGAGGGAGGGGGTTGGGAGGAAGAAACGAAGCGTAGAGAAGCTCGTACGATTCGTACGTGTGGAAAAGGGTGATATCATCCCCCATAATGCGATGCAGGCGCGATGATCCGGGAGCAATATACCTCGGGGACACAACGGGATTCTCCGTTACATCCCGAGGACCCCCCCCCGTGGCGGGGCAACCCCTGCCAGGACTACGAGAGGAAACGGCCGAGATCTTCTTTGGCCCCGGGACACCGCGATATTGCTTGTTTTATTCGAGCGTGACACCCATTTTTTCTAACCCTCTACCCCTCCTCCTCCTCCTTCTTCTCTTCCTATTCCTTCTCAACCAGCTTCCTATCTACTAGCTTAATACGTCTAAAAACGAAGGGGTGGGGAAGGGGCCGTTCGGAAAGAATAATTTTGTCGGATATTTAATCCCCGAGGGTAAAATGACCGTATTCGGCCAATATGTTAGGGTCATGGTAATTAACGACGAGAATAAATTAATTATTTTCTTTTTGTTTTTTTCTTTTTTTGTCTTCTTTGTAAATTAAGCTACCCGATAATCGCGTAATAATGCGAAACATCGAAGAAATTTCGACCGATCGAAACTAACTTGTCTTGCTATCGTTTCTCTTCAATTTTTCGAGCAAATGGAGCGAGATCCTTCGTATTTGAAAGTTGTTCGGTTTAAGTAGAAGTCAAGGGGTGGGATTGTTGGAAAAGGGCGGAGGAAAAAGTAAGTAGATTTTTCACGCGCTACTCGACTTTTCGCAACTTTTCCTCTCGACGTTATAGGAATGCGCGGGTGATGATAAATCCTAAAAGAGATAACTTTTAAAAGGAATAATATATCTTTAGAGATAGACGCGGAAATTAATCTTAAATATTAATACATTTATATAATTACATTAATAAAAATACATAAAGGAAATAAATAATAATACAAAATTCATCTAAACGTTTGATAATAATAAAAATCTCTTAATATATATCAACAGTGTGTTTAATAATGATAAATATAGCATCATCTTGTAAATTTCAACAGAATCTTCCTGTTCAAATAAATTCGATAGATTCTAAATGTACGGATTGCTTATTTATCGTGTCCTTTTTGCATAGCCATCGAATTTCGTAACAGAGATAGAGTGATAGTAGAAATAGAATAAGATGGAAAGAAAAAAAAGAAAAGAGAAAGAGATAGAAAAGTAGAGGATAGCAATAACCATAGAGTTACGTTGGCGGTCTTAGGAAAAGCAACGCGAATCGGAAGAAAGAAAAGGATAGATATAGAAAGATATAGAGAGAGAGAAAGAAGAGTCTAGTAAATTTATCAGTGGTCATCCGAGGGCGGAACTGTCGGGGACAAATTCCATCGCGAGCGTCGCCCTCTTTTGCGAACGAGCAGGACGAAATGTTAGCCGTGTGGGTGGTTGGCTGGCTTGCTGGCTGGCTGGCTGACTGGATGGTTGGATGGCTGGCTGGCTAGTTTCCATCCCCTCTCGAGCCACCCTTTCCATGCGAACGGCGTAAGTCATTGCGGCTGACCGGAAGTCACGGGATCACCGGAACCCAGGATATTTATGCGAGCGCACCCACCGACCGGAGCATTACCCGTAATAAGGAAATTGCGAATTTATTACTGGACCACTCTTTCTCTCTTTCTCTCTTTTTCCCTCCCTTATATCCATTTCTCTCTATTTCTCTTCCCTTCACTCTTATCTCTCCCTTTTTCTTCTTCGTCTTCTACTCTTAGTTCTCTCTCTCCCTCTCTCTCTCTCTCTCTTTTACTAGAAACCACCCTACGAGCTGCGATATTGTCCAGCAAAGAGACGACAGGGTGGGATTCTACCAAGAGTTATTTCGGCTTTTATGGGTCGAAACTAGCCTGGGTCATCCGGCACGGTTCCAGATGACAAGGGAAAAAAGTGCTGGAGAAGAACGTAGACTCTGCTACTTGTCAACCAAAAGATATCTTCTTTTCTTATAACTCGACAATATCTCTGTCTCTACTATCTTTAGCAAACTTATGTAAGTATTTATGCGGTATGACAAATATGTTATAACGTTTTAATAATTTTTATTATATTTAAAAATATAACATTAAAAATTTATTAATATATCATCATCGTGATAGCTACTTCTTCGTCATATGGGATTTGTTTTATTACACGTGGGTTACTTACGATCCTAAATCTTTCCGATGGATTTCTATTTCTCAGCTCCCTCTCTTTCTTCCCCCGCCCCAATTCACGAGTTTTTTTCTTATGGATTATTGTTTTAGAATCCTTCATAGGTGATCTGGATTTTGTACGCCGTGGCACGTACGAATACCTACTTCGAAAGCCGGAAGACACATTTCCGGGAGTTGACATAACTAATTTATCATGTAACACCTCACGACAACGTATAACGATTCTAAATGAAACATTCGTCATATTATATAAAAAAGATAGTTCGATTAATAAAAAGTCGTTGATTCGCGTTCAACGTATACTACTATAAAAGAGGAGCGGAAAAAAAACAAGTGTGTACGCTGATTACATAGGTGTTCTTTTAATTAAAAAAAGAGAGGAGAAAAAAAAAAATAAACAGGTCACGCGTGTGTTGGAGAAACCATTCGTAAAAGTAAATTTCGAGAATTATAATAATATGGAGATTTACTTAACTTTTGTTTCTATTATCGATTTTGACAAAAATCACATGGGACGACAATGTGGCATTTGAAGGAACGTTGAACGAAGAAAAAGACAGACAGACAGACAGACAAGTATCGTTACCTATCTCTACGTATTGAGAAAATACCGAAAGAAATAGAAAGAGAGAGAGAGAGAGAGAGAAAGGAAGATAAAGAGATAGGGAAAGGAAAACGTGTCACGAGATCTGGATACTAGGAGCTAAAGCCACGGGGGACTATTAGCACACATCATCGACAGTCGGCTCACTGTTCGTGATGCGTTTGTATTGTTGTGCCTGGTTGAGCGTTGGCAGGAGGCGTGGTTTCGCGATAATTCATTCTTGATTGCACGTCTGATACATACGACCAGTAATTATACCGCGGTGTCGAGTGCATTGCCCCGTTCACGAAATCATTCGCACGTAGTGCTTTATATACATAACTAGATAGATACATATATATATATATACATATATACATATATTTACGTCGATTGAAAATTCTACATTTCACGTACTTTCGAACGTTGATGCAAATTTTATTTTTTTTTTATATATTCAACCAAAATCCATTCAACTCGAGACAAATGTGATATTTTAAATATTTGAAAACAAAAAAGAAAAAAGAAAAGAAATGAAAAAAATAACGCGAGAGAACTCGATCGAATTATGATTACGATATAGAATAATACACTACCTGAATTATATCTAAAGTGGAAGAAATAGGAAAAAAATAAAGGAAGAAAGATCTACGGGATTGATAAGAGCCGTGAATCGAAAAGTTAACGACTACGATTACGCGGGTACCATTAGTCAACTGGTGTGGGTCGAAATAGCGCTGACTCGCTATGAGACAAGGTTCTCTTTTTCCAATTTCTTTTTTTGGTTACGTTTTCTTCCACTCTTTCTCGGTCTGGAACATCAGGTACTATTATTTCGTAATCGTGACGCTTCGCCATCATTAAGGCTGGGTACCCTGACAAATGACGAGTTAGAGCAGCAACAGTCGACAACGAGAATGAGAAGAAAAAAGCGAGAGGAGGTGGAGGAGGAGGAGGAGGAGGAGGAACAAACCTGGTGATTTTTTTTTCTCCCACCGAAAACTCGAAACTCACCTTGAAATATTCTCGCGGAGCGAGCACACGAATATAAACGCGGGCGGCGGCACAGATGATACACGCATACATATATATATATATGTGCGTGAGCCATGACCGCGTTTAAAATATCCTTGCCGAAGTCCGAATCGTACACGACGAAACACCTCACGGTCGGTCGTTTCGAGCACGGCTTAGGAGGATGAACGGGGAAGGGGACCAGGGGGAGCGGAGGAAAGTTATTGATGATGCACGAGCACGGACAACGCCGGATACTGGATACTAACGTAAGTCTGTTTTCATCCATCAAGCTAAAGATTCAAGCTTAATATCCCGAACACCACCACGGAGAGCAGAGAGAAAAAGAGAGAGAAAAGAAAGGAGAGAGAGAGAGAGAGAGAGAGAGAGAAGAAACGTGGCTCTGCATTTCTAATTCGTCGTGTCTGCGTTTGGCCAATCAACGGCAGCCACCACCACCACCACCAACACCTCCGTTCTCCGTTCGACCTTCGTATATTCGAAACTCGACCGGTTGCATTTTTCTGCTCTTATTTCATCGTCTACTCGAGAATTCATAGCAATGGAATACCGAATCGTGAAACTCAATGTAAAGATTCGATCGGTAATTTTTGTAAAGACTAAAGAAACGGCACGCGATACCTTAGATTCCCAAAAGGGCTGGAGAGAAGGAGGAAAGGGTAGGTAGGTAGGTTGGTTGGTTGGTTGGTTGGTTAAAGGGACCATAGCCCCCGAAGAATTTCCGCTCTATAAACTTCAAATCCAATCTGTGCCAGTACATCAAGCGAGCAGCAAACATAAGCTTGGCAAAATATTGGCGCTACGTTTCAACGGCGCGTACATTTCGGCTCGTTCGCAAGATGAAGAAAGAGAGAGAGAGAGAGAGAGAAGGGTGTTGGCCCTTCGCAAAGTATTGCAGAGTTCGTTTTTCTCTCTTTTTCTTTCCATTTTCGCCTAAGTAATTTGCTTTCTCTCTCTCGCACACGATACACACCGATACATAGATCGTAGGTACATATGCTGTGCCCGTGAAACTCCCCGTAGGCTGTTTGTTCACTTCCACACATGGGCCTGGTATTATGCGAGCTTGATTGCCAATCGTAAACATTTGCTTTCCTTACCCTCCTGACTCCATTGGATAGCTAATGTTACCTACCTCCTTCGTTTCAACAATTTGCACTAACTTTAGTAACCTCGATAGAATTTTCATTTTTATTACTATTAATTTTCATTAATGTTACTAATCGAATATTGTTAACGAAATCTAAGAGGAATTCTAGTTTAAAAGTAAAAAGCGATTTAGATTTAGATCGATATAGAGTAAGATCGTAGATACCCCCTTTTTCTCTCTCTCTCTTTCTCTCTTATCATCGAATTGAAAGTAAGAAATGTAACACATTGCAAAGAGAGAAACGGAGAAGAAGAAGAAGAAGAAGAAGAAGATATTCGAGAAGACGAAAATCAATTTGAAACTTCGACTCGACGAAGTCTTCCTCTCGTTCGTAACTTAGTGGCTAGTAAGTTTGCAATTAAATCCTGGTAACTACGTTCCTGTTTTTCGATCTACCTCTCTACTTCTCCCTTTCCCTCTTCCAGCTTCCAGATTCTGGGCTAACTTGTTCCCAAAAGTTGGATTAACCGACGAGAAGTTGAAGTTCGGTGTGCGGCAGTTTCGCGGGTTCTCCGCGAACTTCTCTCTTCAACTCGATCATAGGCTCTCCTCTCGATTCCTTCCTCCCACCCCCTATTCCACCGGTTCTACCTTTCTCTTTCTCTCTCACTTGGTTCTACCCTCTTTCGTATTTTGTCGTTTCGCGTGTAGAAGCGCGGCGCGTAGAAAGCACGAAAGGGTAGGAATCGAACAGATGCGGTTGCAGTTGCGTTTAGGGATAATTACGAGTCGTTCGAGAGTGCCGAACTTTGAAACGCCGAGCTATCGCGCCATGTGCCGATCGAAGTGCTCCAAACTTTGCCGAGTGGTAAACGAGAGTCTGCTGCGAGACATCGTGCCAAGCGTTTACTTGCAACGCTTTATCTTTTCATACAAAAAAAAAAATTAGAGAGTAAGAAAAATAGAATATATACGATTCTTTTGTGTTCCGTTTTATTCGAGTTTAATAATGAGATACATTTGGATAACGTATCCAAGTGGTTTGTAAACAGTTTCTTTTTCGCCGAAATATCGGTACAATATAGTATATTGATTTAACCAAATAAAAACTAATAATCGTTCCAATAATATATTGTAATTAAGATCACGTTAACTTAAACGTAGTAATTGATTATAATAAATTAAGCGTTAAGAACAAAAATGAAATAACGAAAGTGGTTGTAGAGAAACTATAGGAACGCAGGAACACAAAATTGACTGCAACAACATGGAAGCCGCAAGTCGGATGGCGTAACCGAAATTACTTAGCCGCCCTTTTCAGAGCCAACCGAGGAGAAAGAACTTGTTGCACGGCTAAGCCGCGGCCGTCGGTTAAAATATCGGAAATTTAAGCATCAGTACCACCCCACCCACCCTCACTCCTATTTCCAACCACCACCACCATCGCCGCTACAACAACCACCACCACGACGACGAGCCGGCATGGATTTACGTTTCGTCTATTCCTCCTTCACCCCCTCCCTCCTCTCTCCTCCTCCTATTATTTATCTCCCCAGATTTTTAGCCCACGTGATCCTGATCTTTTTATCATATCGATATCGATTCGATTCTCGCGTAAATCTATTAAATCGACTTTCCTATCGATTATATACTCTCGCCATCAATATAATTTCCGATTATTCCACTAATGCGAACCTTCCATGGTCCATTGAAACGATATTAATTAGCATGGATTAGCATTCACGTTATTTATTACTACGATTGTACACGTAAAACCGAGTTGTTCGCTCGTCTCCATATGTAGATATAACTCCAAAACACTTCTCTCTTCCCATTCTCGCGTTTTCTCCTATTCCCCCCTCCTTTTCTCTCCCGCCGTTCTTTCTTTCGATAATCAATTTCCAGTAAATAATTGAACGATTTTACCATTCAAGCTGTTCGATACATCGGCCATAGCGTTGGGAAAAACGCGTCAAAACCTGACTCGTCCGACTTTAGTAAAAAACATTCCGTAAAAAGAGAGGATAGGAACAAGAGAAACAAACAGAGATAGAGAGATAGAGAGAGAGAGAGATGAGTGAGATGATGGAAACGAAGAGAAAAAGAGAGAGAGAGAGAGAGAGAGAGAGAGAGAGAGAGAAGGAATTAGCAATAACAATAATGGCGGTCGATAATAACGAAATAGCGAGGACAGAACGTAGCTGCCCGGCATGCCAGAAAAACAGGAGGACAATACGTCAACGCGGCGAGTATAACGATTCTTCGAAACAATAGGCTATCCTCCGTTTCTAATTAGACGTCATTAAAGCGACTCATTCGCACACACTGGGAACGAAGCTTTAATAACCACTATCATCGAACGGATTCATCGATACGGTCGACACGTATCCGCTGTTAATGCTTCGCAAGATCCTTCTTCTCTTTCTATTTATCTCTGCAATATCTATCTATCCTCTCTCTCTCTCTCACTCTCTTTTCCTTCTACACCACCTCCTCCGACTCTTCTCTCGTCTCTTCAACCTATCTACTGCCAGCCCCCTCCCCCCTTACCCCCGATCCTGACTCCCATCTAGAACGGGACGCGCATCATCGCATTAATTAGTTCGAATTAGTGTTGTACCTGCTAATTGTCGAGTATATTGTTTCGAAGCGCGAAATGAATTCATTGTCCTTTGCGTGCTCGGAATCGTCTACGTCGACAATGACGATGACGATGACGATGACGATGACGATGATAATTTTCTCTCTCTCTCTCTCTCTCTCTCTCTTTCTCTTTCTTTCTTTATTTCTATTTCTTTACCTTTCCCTAGAGAATTTCCTCTACTTAACGCACGTATATTATGTTTGGCTGCGAAAATTGAGTGGAAGTCAACGAGGGAATCCGTAGCTATTAAATAGCTGGGAAAAGTCTCTTGAGTATTAGCGGTTACAAGCAATAAAGTTGACGATCGGAATTGTTATAAACCGACGTGGATCAGGACTCAGCAAGATTCGTGAGATGAAAGAAAAAAAGAAAGAAAGAAAGGAAGAGATAGAAAAGGGGGGAAAAAAAAGCGGATACAAGAACGGCGGCCATTTATCTTTTCCCTTATTTCCCTCGATGATTTTCAATAAAGGTCTTATTAATTATTATTGTCATCATCGTCGTCGTCGTCGTCGTCGTCGTCGTCGTAATGCGTGCTTGAAAATCGATCGGCTCCTGTTTTTTTTTTCCTATTGTAAATCGGCGCGAATATTATTATGCGCGTGTACCTTTTGTTTTTGTATTCGATTAAAAAATTATTCCCTATCGTGAGATTTCTTCGAGTATGATGAAATCATGACGGGACGATGATTATGATAACGTTGTCATAATTATGATATTCATAGAGACCTAAATTTTTATATGTTTTGATAAATAATTAAATATAAATTATATTATATATATAAAAATGTGTTTTGTTTGTTTGTGTGTGTGTTCGTAGTCGAATTGGATGTAACGCGTAAGATAAAGAAGCAAAAAAGGACGTTTCCCTGGGCCGAATCCCAGGAAGCGAGAGACGCCATCGCAAATCCACCGGCGAGCTAAACGATTTTTCTCACAAGCAGTAGGTAGTCGTCGTACACGTGAGACTACCTGCTCGGATTCCGACAGGCCCTTCGTAAGGGCCGCCGTGCTCCAGTTGGCAAAAAGGTTCCCACGACATAGGATACGTCGTTCTCCTCGCGGCCATCTTAGATCGTGCATGGAAAGGGAGAAGAGGAGAGACGAATGCGTCTCACCCTCCGTCGATCTCAAAATCTCGAAATACGCATGGAGATCTCCCCTTTCGTCGATTAATTTTTTTTTATATACTTCATGGAACATATCGATGCTGCTACTAACTGCTGTTACTGCTTCAGATAGAAAAAAAAACATATATATATATTGCTAGGTAATTCGAGATGTGTATTGTTTTTCGCCATCATTTTCTCACAGGATTTCATCGAATGATATTTAAAAAGAAAAATGAGAAATCTCGTTGGAAAAAAGTTCGACTCGAGTTTTGTCGATAAAAAAAAAAAGCAAGCGCAATTTAAATACTACGCTCGTGTATGGTTTCGTGGTTGTACGAATGTTTGGAAATACTTGACACATTGTTGACAGGAGAAACGAATAATCAACGTCTTAAGTTTCATGATTAACATGATCATTAATTTTGCTAATTATCGTTGAATAAAATATTGACATTGTTTGATGAATAAATGCATGCATATTGGATATACGGCAGACAAATTATACGCGAAATTGAGACAATATATATCATGTATACCATCATATATGTAATGTATCATGAAGAATGCGTTAACTAGTAAGATGTTCGAATTAAAACTAATGTTCAACCGACGTTGAACAGGATGAAATAGATGTTTTTGCAAAGCGAGCACCTGGTTATGGTCTGCATAATAATTTAATATGCTGCAAACGAGTTCTCGCTACCTGTGTTTGCTTAGTAACAATATCTGAAAGGATCAGGTGCATTGTATCGCGAGGTAACCATTTTGTTGACGTCGTTGACCCCATCTCTTTTTTCATTATTACCTGCAGCAGACGAAGTGCGGTCAACAAAGAGATCATCTGTCGAGTAGTGAGCGAACGGTAGAAGAGAAGGACGTCTTCTCTCTTCGTCAATGCGATCGAGTGAAGTACATAGGACGCGGCGAGCACGTAAAAGCGGTCCAGCTACTGCTCTCTCTTTCCATTCTCGAGGAACTCCGAAGAAAGGAATGCTAACAAAAGCGGCAACGAGGAACAATTTGCAACAAAGTGCTTTTACAGTGCAACATCCTTGTCCAGGTTCAATACGAGGTAACGAACACGTGTGAAAACTACCGAGTAACAACCAATGGAACACGGTGTTTCCTACGAGAAACGTTGCTTTTCTCAGATAATTATTGCGGAAAGGTTTTTTACTAGCGATTCAGAAGAAAAGAAATGGCATTTTGGAAGAATAGATTGTTGGAAAACACGTTAAATGATTTATAAAATAAAATTAAAAGAATCGCGATAGGATAAACCGAAGAAACCACTGTATTTTGGTATATAGGTAAAAGATATCTATGATCAGTTTCATTTACGATGTACTACGATCAAGATTAGATCAAAACCTTCGGATTAGATCAAGAATTCCTTGGACAGTTGCCGTGGATCGTGGAGCGGACATCGGCATTGTGATGCTTCCCAGGGATCGTTAATCAACTGAGAACCACTGGGAGTGCTCATTGTGGGCGGGTTATTAATCAAATGAGAACTACTGCGGCCTATTGTTGGATTCTGGCAGGGGTTCCATGACAGGAGAGCAAGACAGAGAGGAGAGCCCACTGAATGAAGAGGGAGGAAAAGAGGGAGGGAAGGAGAGGAAGTTAGAGAGAGAGAGAGAGAGAGAGAGAGAGAGAGAGAGAGAGAGGAGAGTAAGTGGAAGTGGGAGATATGGTCACTACTAAAGAGGGACAAAGAGGGAGAGAAGGAATATCATCAGAGAGAAGAAAAGGAAAGAGAGACTCTTCGTATCGACCAAAGTTAGAAAGAAAGAGATACTTATATCTTAGTTACGCATCAATAATGAATCATGTCGAATAAAACCAAATAACATTTCTCACAAATATTCCCTTAATTTCATTCTAATGTTTATTTTAGATTTAATTTATTTTAAAATAGTGATTTCAAGGTAAGATGAGATCTTTCGGTAGATACATTTCTAAAAATGCATTTATATTCTTTCGTCATCCGAACGATGAGATAATCCGTGACAGTTTACTTAGAGTCAGTTAGTTCGGAGATGCGGAAAGATTATCATAGAATCTCGTAATATTTTGTAAAAAAAAGTGACAGCAGGGGTGTTGTAGAAGATGTTGATTTAGAATAAAAATACCGGCGGGTGGTCAATACGAGAAGAAGAGGTAGGCGAGCACCTGGTGATCTTTTAAAAATTAAAAATCCTACCCCGTGTCGACATTGCCACCGTTGTAATTCGTTCGCACCTTATTTTTCTCCTTGATTCTATTTTTTGATGAAAAAGAAAAAAAAAAAAAAAGCAAAAAGAACACGTCGACAATTTCTTCATTTGTACATTTTGTTTTTTCCCCTCGCGAAATACAATTTCAATTATATTTTTATTCGATGAAGGTACCAACGAATGAGAAAATAAGATCCGAAAAAGTTAGACGGGAATTATTTTATTATTCGACGTTCCCGAGTGTAGTAAAAAAAAAAAAAGAAAAAAAAGAGAGAGAGAGAAAAGTCGAGAGTTAAGTATTTACAATCGCGTTAGACAAAAGCGGTGCTTTTTGTGCGGAGGGAAAAAAAGGCCACGATAGAGAGAAATACGCCGACTTGTTTGAGATTAAGTCACAAAAGAAGAAGAGGTATAACGTCCAACGATTTTCCTCTCTCGCATAAACGGATCTAACATCGTTTAACTCAGGACGCGTGCTCGCAGGACAGGGTGTAAAGGTAAGAGGATGCGGAAGAGCTGAAAAGGATATGGAACGGACGATGAAGAGACGAGAAAAGTGAAGAGAAGAGAAGAGAAGAGTAGAGAAGAGAAGAAAAGGAGGGAGACGAGAACAGGAATAAAGGGAAAGAAAGAAAGAAAGAAAGAGAAAAAGAAAGAAAGAGAGAGAGAGAGAGAGAGAGAACGGCTTTTGTGGCGTATTAGAAATCCCGTAATGCGAGAGTGAACGCAACGACTCGACTCAGGTTCCGCACTCCTACGATTATTCCATGTAATTAAGTCGGCGGAACTTTTCTCAGGGCTTTCAGGCCTTTCCCTGAGTAAGGGTACTGGATCGAGAACAGGCAAGCAGCAGCGAGGGATTAAGAGAGAAACAGGAGGAAAGAGAAAAAGAGGGAGAGAGAGAGGGAGAGAGAGAGAGAGAGAAGAAGTTAAGACGAAAAGAGGAGGGAACGAAGAAGGTGGGTGGGTGTACGGAAGAGTACCAGAGTAACATAGAAGAAGGAAAAACGTAGGAGCACGAGAAAAGAGAGTGAAAGAGAGAGAGAAAGAGAAGCAAAGTGCGGTAGGTGGAGACAACAAGGCGACGAGAAGGTGGTGCGGGACGTGGAGGTGGTAATTAAGAGAGTTAGTTGCCGGTCTCCCAATTAGGAGGCAGTAGGAGCCAACCCTGCTACCGTGACGCCTTCCATCTCTGCCCTGGAGCGAACTCTGGTTAAAGACCAGCCGTTGCGGACCCATTTCGAGGCTGTTCCTCAACTCGCCTACCGGGTGTTCCAATCCAAATCATTACGACTCGACACCCATCTACTACCCTCTTTTATCAATTGCCCTCTTTTAAATACCCTACTACTACTATATATTCGATTTTTCTACTAATCTTTTTCTCAAACCTCTTTTTTTTTTTCTTGAAACCTTAGAATTTAGTTGAAACTTCCCCCCCCCCTCTCTTTTTTGTCCTTAGACGTAAGAACAAGGTCCTTTTCTTTTATCTTCTGATTTAATTTCTACGAAAGAAAAAGGGGTTGAATAATTGTAACGAGCCGAGATCGTAACTCGAACGACGTGATAAGAATTCGAATAATGATTGTCAACCGAAAACTAAATGAAACGACGTAAGAGGGGTCGGGAATCTTAGGATTTGCCGAAACGATGACAAATCGTGTCTACCATTAATGCTAATGAAATGAAATTTTCTTATTGTCTTCGTTGAGTTATTATCATTTTTCCCTGTCATAGAAAAATAAATGTATTAGATTTATTTATATATTTCTTCAATTTAAAAAAATAAAAAATGGAGTGGTAGAGATCTGGTAGAAAAAAAGGGAAGTCACGAGACTAGCTGATGTTAAAAGAGTGGGGAGGGGAAAGATGGCGTCGATTGGTAGGAAGAGGGGTCGCTAAAGGAATATATCGAGAGACGTGCGTTGACACACGATACTCAAACTGCAGTGAGGAAGGCAAGCGAGAAAAAGAGGTTGGTGCGTCGATATTGTAGGTATACAACAACAACGACAACTACGACGACGACGACGACGACGACGAGAGAACGTTCTCTTTTCTCTCCTCTCTTCTCCTCTCTTCTTCTCACCTCTCTTCTTCGTCGATCGCTAGAAATGGGCTTGAAAAGATATCGACACGAAGCAACCGGAAACTGGTGTAGGCGGCACGCTTTTCGCGACATTCACTGAGCTTGTCAACCACGTCGTTGCTCTTGCCACGGTAACTTCGAAGGTACCTACCTACTAGCTACTACCTTCCACGTCCGCGTACGACAAACCAACCTTCAACAGGTTGCGCGTTTCTCTCGTCGAGATAACGCGTCGACCGATATACACTAGTATAACGTCGAAACGGTACAACGTTTCCGTTTCGTAAGTCTCACATAAGTAGATATGTATAATTTATATGCAACTATAATAGAGATGTATGTACCTTGTCCCAAAATTTCTATCATCTATTTTTAATTAACATAATTTATAATAATAACTTTTTTATTCGTTCATTTTTTATTTTATTGTTTTATTATAAATTCGAAAGCTTCTCGAGAAGATATACACGGAGGATGGACGAAATAAAAATAAAGTTCGTTAGATCGTGTGGTGTTCCTTTTTAAGACGCCATTTTAAAAAAGGAACGCCCTTCGCTCGTCGTACACTATTTCTCTCTGTCTCTCTCTCTGTCTCTGTCTCTCTCCTTTTTCCCCTCTTCTCTTTGTCTAAGTTCTCGTTTTGCCCCTGGAGTCGTCGTGGGTCAGAAGAAATCCCTCCCTGCCGATCGGGTGACAGAGGGTCCCGAGGAACTCCTTCGAGCACAAGGAACGAACACCTGGTCGGTTCGCGCGTCGGGGTAGCTCGAGGGAGGACGACGAAGGGAAAAGAGAGAAAGAGAGAGAGAGAGAGAAGTACGACGAGTGGACGAGGGAAGAGGTGGAGGGTGCAACGACCAACCATTACCATGACAAAAGGGGCCCCAGTTGAGATACCTGGCAGGAGTCCCAGGTGCGTGGGACCTAGTCGCGAAGTTTTGGGCCCCGGTAGCTAACAGAGGGCGTTCCGAAACMCCCCCGCCGTGATATACATCCTTCGACGAAACTGTCGCACCATTTCTATTCATAATACTGAAAAATCTTGAGAAAAATCTTGACGCTCGATTGAATTTAATTTTCGCTTAATTGTATTCATTTTATTTTCCATTATTGTCCTAACAAAATCATTATTTTTTCTATCATTCTCATCAATTATATTATTATCTTATCTTCCTTGTTGTCTCTCGCCACTTCATTTTTCGTGTCGCATGAAAATTTTCGATAATCCTCTCCGCCGAAAGAAAAGTTTCACTTGAAAAAGATTTGTAAAGATTTTAAAGCTTGCTCAAAGGATATATCCGTCGTGTTCGTGCGTGAGATTCGAATAGCATTGCTGACAAGACCGAAACGGAAAGCATCACGCGCACGCAAATGTTCGAGAAGAAGAAATCTCCACGCGTAAACAGGTGCGACGATGCGTGGACACGCGTCTACTAGGAATAATAACAATTTCACTAAACACGGTCATAACTGAATACCGACACCCTAAGTTATTATTACCAGTTACGATTATATACATGGATTTTCGAATTCCAAGTGCTCGGTTAGTAGTCTTTGGCTATCCAGCTGTGTTTCATATGTAATACCAAGTTCATCTCATTCAACAATATCATACACATTTTTGAAGAAGAAATACTTTAGAAATTTATCTTTCAAGAGATATTTTAAAAATAAATATACTATATGATAAGATAATAATTATATACAATTTTGATATTCAAACAGCAAATTACTAATTTTAAAACGTACTTTGAAATCTTAACGTCGCATCTAAGGAACGAGAGGATTTTTTTTTTTTTTTTCATTAATTTCATTCGCTAACACATAATAGAGTAGAAAGATAGCAAGAAGGTGATAACGCGATTATTGGTATTTGAAAATTCGTAGGATAAAGGTGATAATATCAGACGATAACGACAGAGACAAAATGAGAAAAATTTTTTGCCGGGAGAGAAAGAAGCGATATTACCTAGCACGGAACGCAAACGAGCGTAACACGTTTCAGGTGGAATGGTTGATGGTACGACGACGACGACGACGACGACGACGACGACGATGCCAACAACAGCCAACAGGCTACGTACAAAAGCTATTTATTTTGGGTTATTGACTACGGCAAATATTACACGAACGGTGCATTGTGTGTAAGATGGAGCCCTTGATATTAGCATAGCGCAGGAATCGAGTCACCACACCATCCCCTCACCCCACTTCTCTCACTCTCTCTCTCTCTGTCTCTCTCTCGCTCTACTACATATATATATATATATATATATATATATATATATATATATAGCGTTAATTTATGAAACCCATTAATTCGTTACATATTACATGAAATAACTAAACAGACCAATTAAAGTATGAAAGAAGATAGAATTACATAATTTAACGATAAAACAGCACGACTAACAGACCAATGATTTTCCAAGTAAAAGATGAGATAAGAATGGATAATTAGGTCCATTGTTGTAAAAAGAAAAGCAGACTTTTAAAGATAGATCAAATTTCAATCTCATATTTTAACTATTAACCTTTTGTGAACTCGTATACATAATCTCATTTTAGTAATCTTCTAGTTTCACCGTATAACATAATTATTTTTATATTATTACCCGGAATGTTATTTCATTTCATTGAATTATACAATTAAATACTGACACACACATATATTATTTATTAACAATAAAACACGCACAAATATACGTGAAATAAAATTGACATTTTTCTATTATCGTTTTAAAATTTCTCAACATCCGAATAATACGATCATCAAAATGTTTATACAGAGTTTTTTTCTAAAACGTCTAGTTATTTCTGGAATTAATTGAATTATACGATTTATTCTCGACATATATATATATATATCTGTACATATAACTACGAGGTATGCATTTATATATATATACGCATGCAGTAGATGCATATAGAGATGCAGCAACTTCCCCAGGGCAAACGTTGCTCATTGTACGGCTCTCGCGTACCTTCACCGTTCCCGAGAGGTCCATGAGAAACATTCAAAATACACACATTAAAAAAGCGAAGACATTTTTTTCCCTTAAAATCGATAATTTAGCGTAGAATTTGTCTATTAAAATATCGCGACTGTTGAATTGTAAATACGAAAGAAATACTTGCGAATATTATGTGTCTTTTTTTTTTTTATATCGTATAACATTAAATTTTGAATAATACAATAACATTTAGATATATCTGAAAAAAATATTTTCAAGCTACGAGATGCCCATGTAAAGATTATTAATTGATTATCTTTAAGAGCAATATTATTTGAACAAATCTAAAAAATTCTATATAATATGGTATCGAATGATCAAACGATTTTAATGAGATCCTATTTTAAAGCAACGATATATCAATGTCCAGATAATGAAATTTAAATTAAACTTTCCTTTTAGTTAGGATCAAGTAAAAGTTATCTTAATGTATCTTAATGACGTTAAAGTAGCTTACTACGAATATAATAAGTTTTCATTAATTAGAAGCGTTTAAACGGGGGCCTAAAACTCATCGTGAACGAGGATGTCGTGTCTTATCTGTTAGAAACGTGTCGCGAGTTATCGTCATGGACGTTACACTGGCCGATATTATCCCTGCTCCAAGCGGCAGTGATTAATCTTAGCTCGAGTCAGGACACGCCGTATCCCGAAGATCCTGCAGCAAGGTAATGATCCGTGGCACACACGATAACCGAACTATGTTAGGAGGAAGGGCTGTGGATAGGGAATCTAACACTCTGAGCTTGTCCAATGGCTTGTCCTTCGACTTCCTACATGTTACCACTACTTATCGATGATCCGAAAAGTACATGAAAGCTTTCGGATATCTCGACACCCTAATTACAACCAAAAGAAAGATACATCTCTATCAATTAATATCCTTCTCTTAAACTCCTTGATAACTACTCGATTAACTTATTTTTGATAAACACTTACAAACGATCGTCTCAATTTAACGTGAATTCATTGACAGTGCCAATTCGATTTCGGTTATCACAAAAGCATGTATATATACGTTTACTTGTAAAGACTTTAAACAATTTTAAAATCAAAGCTTGAGAAATACTCATGTCGTTCTGATTTCTTTTTAATAATCTATCAGTTAATAAATCTACGTAATCGAGAAAGGCCAATTAATTATAAGGTTATCGGTTAATAAACGTTTCCATTGAAAATTCTATTAATAGACTTCCGGTAGATAAAGCGTTGAGAATCGATAAGTAGAGTATAACTAACGTTGGAAATACTTAACGTACACCCTGTATATGCATAAGTATATATATATATAATATATTGCCGTGAGAGAACCAGTGCGGTGTGTATGTCTCGGTCTTGTTCAAGTCTCGTCCCAGCCGCGTGAAATCAATGTTTCATAAGCATGGATAACACAACCAACCGCTGTGTACACCGTGTCCAATGTACATCTTGATTTAGTAGGTCCGGTGGACGCATTTAGGTAGCTCCGTTCGGTCTTCGAAGGTAAGCTTAGGGTGGACACGCCGGTTGTCCCGCTTCCTCGCGAGCTGTCTCGTTAGCAACAGAACGACGACGTGGCTAGCAAACCGTACCAGATCGTGGAGAGAAGGAAACAGGGTGAAGGGAAGGAAAGAGACTGAAAGAGGTAGAAAGAGAGAGAGAGAGAGAGAGGAAGAGGGAGAAAGGTTGGGAGAAAGAGAGAGAGGGAGATAAAGCTATCTAATAAAGCAATTCCGTTATGGTGGCCGGCGTAATATGAGAAGCTATCCGCCCTCGTTGAATGCGTCGAGATTTTTGTGCGGTTACCTGTGCGCTACCCGAAGAAACTGAAGTGAAGCAAAGAGTGAGAGAGTTAAAGAAAAAAAGAGAGAAAGAGAGAGAGAGACTGGCTCTGTACGGTACAGTCGGCAGAAAAGTGCACTCTCGAGTACTTTAAAGCGTTTTCGAAGTAATTTTGAAGTCTGCCAGGAGAACTTACTCTACGGTACTTTTTAGAATACAACAGAAAGAAAACCACAAGCTTTTTTAAACACAATTCATTACAACGACTCCGGGGCAAGGTTCTTAATAATTTCCAATTAAGATAGAAAACGCGCAGGAGGTACGATCGTACTCGCTATGAAATTCTACTTTCCTTAGGTTATTTACTTAAGAATAGAGAGAGAGAGAGAGAGAGAGAGAGAGAGAGAGAGAGAGAGAGAGAAGAAATAAATCTTTAATAATTTCTATCCTGCGGTTACATTACTATTACATGAATAGAATTTTTCTTTAGCAATTTATTTTTACTAAAGTTTGTGTAAAATCTTGTAATTCCTGAAATGTATATATATATGTGTGTGTGTGTGTGTGTAATAACTACGGTAAAATTTACTGGAAAAATATGTAATCCAAAGTTTTCTCTTGAATATTTTTTAACTTTTACAGTAAAGTAAAAACGCACATGTGGAACATGTAACACAGAGTACTGGCAGTAAGCCAAATTAACGGAGCCAGAACTGAAGTTTAATCGCATCGCGAATCTTACCAAGCCGAGTTCCGAAAACTAAGTTTCTCGACAATGCCGACCTATATAGCTTCATTAAACTCGCGAGCATTCGTCAAGTCGAATAGCATTCGTGACGCCTCCGGACTTTCAACGAGCGAATTAGGGAGATTTACAACCGCGGAACGTGACCATGGCGCGTCTGACTCGGAATAGATCGTATCCACTTTTCGGCTTGACCCTACTGCCTGCTTACGGCCCTGACTGTTGACCCTATGACCTGGCCGTTAGGCAAGAGACGTACAAATCACCGGATGTGGGAGAAACTTTATGGAATATCAATGGTGACTCTAACTTTTATCCGTTGTGTCCGGTCGTTGAATTTATTTTATTCTTTGATCAAAAATTTCTCATAATTTATGATAAAGGAGTTAAAGTAGATAATTTTAGTCAAAAACAATTATTTAGTCAACGTTGATGCGAATTATTTAACAAAGAAATGAATAAGACACATGTCAACGTGTGTTGGTACGAATAGGAAAAATGGCACAAGCCAAGGGATGAAGAGAAATAGAGAGAGAGAGAGAGAGAGAGAGAGAGAGAGAGAGAGAGAGAGAGAGCAAAAAAAAGAGAGAGGAAGACAAACCCCTTTTGTCTTTGAGCTGTCGTGGGGGCTCGGAGGGTTCTCACAAAAAGTCTCGTGGTACCCAGCCGGAAGCTGGTGTCGTTGCACGAGTCCAGGGGTACTCGAGAACTCGAAGTGCGGCACTCGTAGCTGTACGAAATCCTGTCCCAATCCCACGGTGTAAACGCCATGGGGGTCCCCAACAGGATTCTCCGGTTGGCGTGCTCGCGCGCGCGCTTATTTACGAATACTTGCGTCTTTACGTTCATACGTACCTATCGAAAACGAGTAGTAGCTTTTCTATCGTATACGATTACGATCGTCGGTTATAAATCATTAGCGAGACCGAACGATTAGTCCCTATGCGGAGGGGGTGGAAATGATGGCGAGGAGTGGCGTTAGTGGTGATGGTGTGTGATTCGAGTTGGAGGAAAAGGGGAAAGGGATCAGGAATGATTATTGCTATGGCACGAGGTTGCTTTTGGGGAGAGAAATTATTAGTAGCCTCTGATTGGAGCTACTTCCCTTTTCGAAGAGGGTTCTGATTTACTAACGAGTACCTTCAGATCGACTCGACCATTCTGCAAGGTTTACTATCATCTCTAGTGAATCTGTAATATCTATAGAATGATAAACTCCGAACGAATCAATAATCGATCGATATTTTATAATAATGGTATAATATCTATATAT
>NW_014569573.1:129941-188942 GCF_001313835.1 Polistes canadensis
TATATATATATATGTATACCCTAAAATCATGCAAATTATTTCTCAATTTAATCATTAAAGTATGAATAAATATTTTGGATATACGGTAAACATTTTCAAAATGTATAAACCATGACGTATTCCATGAATATATCTATGGAATAATAGGACATCGAAGCAAATCGAAGAGAGATCGTTTCGACGTGGAGCTTACGTTCGTTACGCTCGAAAACGAGGGAGGTTGCGCTGAAATCATCACCCCCTCCGAAATTGTGCGCTCTTGCAGACACAGATGATAGTCTAACTATCCCACAGTGGCGAGGCATTAGGGCACCATAACGCGCGATCGCCCTACCCCCCTGCGCTTACGAAGGGTGACCATCCTTCTCGGTGCAACCTTCTCCCCTCCTCCATCCCCCTTTACTCCGCTGTCGTCTCTTCGCCCCGACAATATGCTCGACCGTCTGCAACCCTCCTCTACCCTGCACCTCCTCCTCCTCCTCCTTCTTCTCCTCTTCATCCAAGCATATGGCCAGCCAGCATATCGAGTAATCCGATTTATTATACGCACATTCGCATGCTACATACACATATCTATAGTTATCGTAATTTTATCGTGACATCGATATCCCACCCTCTCTCGTTATATTATTAAATCAAAGTATCACGAATTTTCCTGGCTTTGTTTAATGCAATTCATATATCTGTTGATTTTTCGATAAAAAATTATCCATGCCGTAAGCATAACGAATAAGAATATAAATTGAATTATATTATCATATTACTATTAATAATTATCTCATAATATATTTAATAAGATCGATCCCCCTTCCCCTTTCGATCGAATTTCTTTTTTTATTCGTTATATCTGTAATAATATAATTTTCAAATGATTGTCGAATGAGGAAAAGTTGTTTTATTGGTTAAACAAAAAGTTTATCTTGTTTAGTTTATTTATTATATTTTCGCTGTGATAAGTTTTTCAAATAAAAATTAACACGTAATTCGTAATATGTGAAATTAAATGAATACGACAAGTATGGCAATTAACAGTTAAAATGAATGTAACATTGGACTGTGAGAAAAAGTATTCGCAAGTAAAACAAAATGTAAACTAGAAAAATCAAAATGACATTTTGAATATTTACATAATCAGATGGAACGACATAGCGTAAGTTTGTGACACTTTAAACTAAAGAAATGAAGTTAGGGGATGTCCCTCTTGTAAACGGTACGTCAAATAGAATTGGTCCTATAGGAAATTCAATGATGTTCGGATGGTGTTTTTAACCCTCGAGAAAATGCGTTCCCAAAGCATAGCCACAGATTCACTTAGCACCAGTTAACACGAGCCGTATACTCTCCAAGCTCCTCCTTTGCGCAACAACTATTTACCCCCCACTTCTCTCTTGTTTTCTCTCTCTCTCTCTCTCTGTCTCCCATACTTTTGCACGTACCCTATATATCACCACGTTGCTCGGCCGACCCTAACATAGCAAAAAGGGGGACACACCCCTTCGCCACAATTCACGCCCTACCGTGCGCGCTAACAATACTATATACAGACTTTTTAATATTAAAGTACCTACCAATTTCCAGCATGGTCTTCGCTAAATTCTCGAGAGGAGCTATAATAATCTTAATACCTGACATCTTACGACCACCGTATCGCAGCTTTGTTATATTTTCATTTGTACAATAGACGCGTTCAAATTGAAATTATTTTATTCCATTATAAATATTTCGTTAGAGATGGTCCATCAATAATGGTAAATACTATAAATTTAATATCAAAACACAGAGAACAAAATATATATGTATTTAATTTGTTAATAATTTATAGAGTACACACTTGAATTATTTTTTGAATGAGATTTTTCAACGCGTTCTTAGGCAAAGCTAGTGAATTGGTCCATTATGAGAAATGGGTCTATCGGAGCCCTAGCTCAGTCCTGTTTAGAAGCACAAGGGGTCGAGGAGGTTGTGTCGTTCCGTGTAGGCGTCAATCACACACCACGCATATATTTTCCTGAATCGGAGTTTAGACCTCTAGCTTCCCCTTCTTCCCATCCTCCCAGTGTGGCGTCTATCACAGCTCCTGAAACACACCCCCAAGAAGACAGAGAGAGAGAGAGAGAGAGAGAGAGAGAGAGAGAGAGAGAGAGAAGACCCCCTCTCGCGTACTCCGGTGTTGGCTAAATAATGGAACCGAAGGGGTGGCGGAGGGGGAAGTAGGAGGGTAGAAAGAGAGAGAAGGAAAGGGTACAACGACGTGTCAACTGCTTTGACATCGCACGACATTTCCTAGCTACTCGTACGAATTCGTGTGGAGCCTTAACTCAGCCTGGAGAATTTGATTCCGGCTAGTATAAAGGGTCTCGTGTCTCGCCCTCTTGTTCTCTTGGACTACCGTGCGTTCACGCAGAGAACCGAACGATTCGAGTTTCCTAGCAGATGGAACTAAAACGTTAAAACAAAGTTTGCCATCGTCCATATTATTGTTGTTGTTATTGTTGTTGTTGTTACTGGGATGATCGAATTATTATGGCCAACGGGAGGTACGAAGAAAATTCACTTTATTTCGTATCGTATCCGTTTGAAAAATTTGACTTAACAAGTACAGAAGAAAAACAGAGATGGGGATAAAGAGAGAGAGAGAGAGAGAGAGAGAAGAGGAGAAGAGTTTTGAAGACCCTTTTCAAGGGTAGAAATATAAAGGGATGTTCATCAGGTCGTAAAGTACGACGGAATGACTTGGACGGATTTTATCGCGGGTGTTTTAGAACTTTCAACGGAGGAACCTTCCCCCGGGGTGCGATGTATCAGACTCGGTTTAAAGTATTTCGCCTCGTTATCGATAGGCCTTACGGCACTATCTCGAGAATCGATCCACCTGATAATGGCTTCCGAGGGACGAAATTCGATCGAGCTGATCTTTCTTTCTCTCTCTCTCTCTTGCTCGTGCTGGATGGCCCGGTACGTTTTTGAAAACATTCTAGGAGTTAAAGTTCCTTGCTTATTGTCCAGCTAGAAAATGTAAATCTGTTTATAAAATGAGCACGATGGCGTATTTTCGAACAAAAAACAATTTATTACGTATTCGAAACGCGGAAAATTCGCGAGATGAACGATTGTAATGGAGTTTAAAAGGTCGTTGTGTATCGAGTATTCTAAAATAATAATCTGTTCGATGTCTGTTCCTCTAACACCCTCCAAACAGTTCTCCCTCCCTCCCGACTGCCTGCCGCCCGCCCACCCATCCATACACACACCCGTAGTCCCCACGTGTTCGCAGATTTCACGGGTCATCAGAAATTCCAAGCGCGTTCAGTTGGTCGTATGGGGTACACAGGAGGCTTCAATCATGCCAACATTCAGTTCTACGACGTACCGACGTGCCGCGAACGAGAGAGATAGTACGAGAGTACTTTGAAAGCGAAAGAGTTCTAGCGAGGAGAACGAGAGATCGAGAATGTATAGTGTTTAGAGAGACAGAGATAAAGAGTAACCCGAGTGGGGGATAGAGATTTCGCGTGCATCAACCAACTAACCCAACTAACCAAAGCCACCCACCCAGCCAGCCAGCCAGTCAACCAACCAACCAACCAACCAACTCGATTCGCGAAACTCACCAATTATTTGCCCATTCGTTGGCAACGTGCACCAAATCTACAAGTGTTTACCCTCTGTTCCACCTTCGAGCTGATTCTAACGTGAGGGTAGCTTCGATTCGGATCTCATTGAATAGGAGAATGAAAGTGAAAGAGGAAGAGGAAAGGAAAAAAGGGAGAGGGAGAAAAAAAAGAAAAAAGAGAAAAAAAAAAAGGGAAAAAGTGGAGATAGAAAGAAGAGAGAGAAAAAAGGAAGACAAAAAATAATGGAAAGACCGTATGAGGTGGGGTGGGATGGATAGGTGGAAAATCGCTGATTTCTCGTAAAAATCGACCGTCCACATGGACTCTTCTTTTTTTTTTCTCTCCCTCTTTCTTTCTTTCTTTATTTCTTTCTTTCTTTCTTTCTCTTTGTCTCTCTCTCTCTCTCTCTCTTTTTCTTTCTTCTTCTTCCATCGATTCTTTCTATCGGTGCCGTCGAAATGGTCCTAATTGGTCGACAATAATTATCACCGCCGACGTTCCAAGCCGCACACGCTCCTGCTGCCTTTTCTTTCTCCGGTTAAATTTTATTTCAACCGAGCCGGAAATTGCCGATTCGACGATGCGGGTCAAGCTGAGCCAGCTTTCGCTGGAAAAGAGAGACAAGAGATCGACGCTAGCAAAGGTTGGAGAAGCAGTACCAGGAGGTGGAGGTGGAGGTGGAGGTAGAGGAGGAGGAGGAGATGGAATGAGAGGTATGGTTGTAGGAGACGAGAGCTTTCAAAGGTGTCGAGAGTGTTACGCCCAGCTTCCCGTTCTCTTACAAACGTATTCTTTCATCTATGTATGTATATATGTTGTACATATACATATATATATATATATATATATATATATATATATACACACACATACGTGTATGTATTTATCGTTCAAACTCACACGGATACTACGCATACGCAAGCTCTGACGCACGCACGTAGTTCACGAATGCCAACAAATGGCCGACATATTTTATAATTGATTCCGTCGAATTCGATCACCGATAATGACGTGTAAACACTAATTACCGCGAGCTCCCACTAATTAGAGGTTGTTATAGCCACCATACACCAGTGGTGCCTAGTTTTCGTGGCTAGGTGTTAATTAATTAGAAGCACTCCGACATTCTGTAGGTAGGCTTCGTTGTATCGACGATCACCCTCTCCTCCCTCCCTATCGCGTTTTCACTCCTTTCGAACACATTGAAAGTGTTCGATCGGATGCTTTTAATTATCGATAGGTATATTATAAGTAGCCAACGAGGAAACATTCGTTTCGTTCAATGGATATCACCACGAAAGTAACTACAATCAAAATTGATAAAATATCGTAGGAATATGTTTTTTTTTTTTTACAAAATTGTAATAGTTAAAAATCAGTATTACTCTAAACTCATAAATCGTGACACATTATTGGGTTACGATTGAATTTTGAATGGGCCAGATACGTTTAAAGCGAGGAATGTTATTAATTTTACGAATGTTTTCGTGAATTCACGATAAATAATGGAATAATAATCGTATCGTTTATACTACGAACATTTGCGTTCAATTAGGATAATTTTTTTTTTTTTACAAAAGAAATCGGATCGCAGGTAAAAAGAACAAAAAAGTTAACGATTAAAACAATAATCAGATTACATTTATAGACGAATACGAATTTTTTCCCTAATGATATTGCAAAAATAAAAAGGTTCAATTAATCAAAAATAAAAAAGAAAAAAGAAAAAAAAAGAAAAAAGAAGAACCAAAAAAAAATAGAAACAAAGAATACTACAAGAGTGGCGGAAGCGAGAAAAAAGAGGAACTTTTTAGAATAAGAAAGGGAAAAAAAAGAAGATGAAACGAAAGAAGAAGAAGAAGAAGAAGAAGAAGAATCAGGAAAAGAACGAAAGACGAGGGAAAATGTGAAGAAGCGGGTTCTAAGAAAAGCTTGTCCTGCTTCCTCCTCGTCCTCGTCGGCTCTTTGACCGATGATTGGCAATCCGTAAGCCGATTATCAGGACGAGTGAATGTGCTCGCCGGTCCGCGTCTGCCCTCCTCTCAGTCGAACCACCACCACCACCACCACCACCACCACCACCACCACCACCACCACCATCACCATCACCATTGCGCTATCGAACAACCAACCAACCCCCTTTACGTTTCCTTCCTCCATCTTCTTCCCACCCCTATTTCCCTCTCTCTCTCTCTCTCTCTCTCTTTGCTTCTCCATAGCTGTCGATAGCGCGCATATAACTCAAAGCCCATCCACCATAGTACCAGCTTCACCATCGCCCTCAGTTTCCAAGTTCTCTCTCTCTCTCTCTCTCTGGTTCTCTGGTTTTCCTTCTCTCCGTGGCTGTAGTACGTGTGCACCTCCGTCCTAGGAAATCACCCCTCGGTGATCTCCTTATTAACCACAGCCCGGTAATTGCGATCGACGAGCGAGTATGCCGCGCTTCGCTGGCTGCCCTCTGCGTTTGGGATTAGACAGATTAGTCGACGGTTATACTGGCAGATAATTGATTGTACCCTTGCACGATCGACTGCAATTGCGGTTCCTGATTAAAGAACCCCTTTAATACCTTGCACCGTACTACCGGTAATACACCCTCTTCTTCTACCTGAGAAACCACCACCTTCCACTTTTGATTTCACTTTGACAAAATTATCGTTTAAAAGGGAATAACCGATTTCTTGTTGTTTGCAGATTTTCTTTTTATTCTTTCTATTTTTTTTTTTATTTGAAATTAAATGATTTATTGTGTTTGTAATTATTTTATACGAATAAATATATGTACGTGTAAATATATATATATAGATATAGATATCATTTACAGAAGAGATCGAATGAGATGGAATGGTAGAAGAGAGAATGAGTTGCTTGAGTTATCGAACATTGTCAACGTGTTGTACTGCTTCTGCTGCCAGAAACACGTGCTTCGATTTCGCGGTAAATCGTCCTTTCGACGACCACGCGTTCGTTGCTTTCCTACGTTTTCATATTGCTATCAGCAGCGATTCTTTATCCTACTATCTGTTAAAGGAGGGCGAGTAAGAGGGGTATGTATGTGTATGTGTGAGGGAAAAAGGCTAGGAAAAGAGGAGAAGAAAAAAAAAAAGAAAAGGCAAACAAACAAAATAAATAAACGCCGACGGAATCTCAGCAAAAATAATGGCTTTTGTCAAAGGGGATGAGAAAAAAGCAATGGAAAGAGAAGGGGGAGGGTGGAAGAGGAAGGGAGAGAGTGAGAGAGGAGAACTTGGAAAATAACGTGTAGTGAATGTTCTTCGCTTGAGAAAGAATTTACTACTCCTGGTTCATAAATAAATTGAGAAAAATCAGGAAACAATTTCTGCATTTACCGTCGTATTCGCACGTTCGTTTGTTCGTATTAATTTTCTCTCATTACGACGTTCGCTCATATAAAAGGCAGGAAAACGTTGGATATCCCACATTAGTCGTTTTTCATATCTCGTCAAAATGAAAAAGACAAACTCGATTGTCTCTAATTGCCAGGAATTTAGATTTTCGACACGTTTTAAAAACAATTTTTATAATCTTTTTTTGTTCCTTTAGTTTTACTGCATACATTGCGCTGTAACGAAATTCACAAAAAATTCTATGAGAAAAATGTTTTGTTCCGAAAGGGCAAAAAGGGAAAATGTGAAAGAATGATAAAGGTATTTAATTGAATTATTAATACGAAATAGAAAAATGATTCAGAATGAAAATGATTTTAGAATCCATTTGAAAGTATAGAAAATAACGTTAGCCTTGCGTCAATAATGTATGTTTGGATTAAAAACAATAATATGTACTCGAGCCCGCATACCAAGGCACTCGTCCGATGTCGAGGTAACTCGAAACACGCACTGTTTGGCCTGCTAAAAGTTTCGAATCGTCTTGCGTCTCGTATCGAGAACGGTACTTTTAAAGTGCGCGTTGACACGTGCTGCGATTCTAAAAAGGGTGTGTTAGCTATCTAGCTAGCTAGCTAGCTAGCAAATGCTAGCCCGAACCCGTGTGTACCGAATCAAAGGGCGAACAACGAATTTAAACGCCGCGTGTTCGTTTTCACACGGTTTTCAGTTCGTTAAATCAACCGCGATTTATAATCTTGAGTTAAGTGTTCCGTACATTCTTTTTTTATTTTTTTCCCCTGCCCCCCCCCCACCAATTTACGATACTTTCTCGCGTTCGCAGAGAAAATCCATAATACGAAAGAAAATCATAGTGTGTCTTAAAGTATCATAAAAAAGGAGAAGAAAAAATGAAATATAAAATAGGAAGAAAAGAAAAAAGTAAAAGAAGGAACAAAAAAAACGTAAGATAAAAATAGGTAAAGATTCGGATCGTGACTATAAACGACGTCAAAGTCTTTTTCTAAAAAAGAAAAAAAAAAGTCATGTTCGCCCATAGAAGAACCCTTCTTGTCTATTCACTCGAGTCGCCCTCCGCTAGCTTTATCGATTTCTTTTCATAGCGATACGAAAATAGTTTGGAGTGGTCCGCCGGAACTCGAGGACTTCTTAAGGCCGACGAAAGGGTGTACTTCTCGGTGACAGAGAACCCAAAATGGCGTTCCGATAGGAGAACACTGGCGGAATGGTCGTACACGGGAATCGCATTAAATTCGAGTGCTTGTTTCTAATGCCTTGAACGAAAAAAACATTGCTGAAAAATTGTTAGAGAACATTTTCCCTACGTTTGATAAACGAAAAGAAACTTTTTTAACTTTGGTCGTATTGGGAAAAGAAGTTTTACCTAAGAGAAATCGATCAAATAATTATATATATATATATGTAGACGTAGATTGATAAGGGATCGAGGTATAAAAAAGAATTGAAGAAGAAGACGGGGTTCGAAGAAAAGACAAGGATGAATAAATGAATAAAATAATACAAGAAAGCAACTAAAGAGAGAGAGAGAAAGATAGAAACGACGTAAAACGTGTTATACGCGAAGAGGTAAAGAGAGAGAGAATAAGTATTGGTATATAAAAAGGGAGAAAAGGTAGAAGGGTTTAAAGCATATATAGGCATAGAGGCAAGCTTGCGTAGCGTGCATATTGTATCAATGAACTTTTTTTAAAAGGAAAGAGAAAGAGGCGAGTGGGTGGTTTGTGTGGATGAGAGTTTGTATAAAAAAGAGAAGAAGGGAAAGAGTAAAGGTGGTTCGTTGCTGGCGTCGAGGTCGAATCGAGAGGATGTTTTAATTGGACCGAATAACAAACTGCGATTGTTAGCGAGCACTGGCGACAATCAAGCCGGTCGTACGTCGAGCTCACCAGAATCGCGTTGTACGTAGTACCTACCCCGTTCACCATTTTCACATTTCCCTCTTACACCTTTGACTTTTTCTCTCTTTCTTTCTCTCACTCTTTCTCTCTTATTCGAAACGTAACAACAATCCCCCGTTTTCCTTCCCTTTTTATTGGACGCACCAAATGCACCTGCGTTCTACCGTATGTTTCCGAGCTGTTTTACTTTCTCTCTCTCTCTCTCTCACTCTCACCGAGTCCACGTTACGAATTAGAATTGTCGGAATGTACTCGAGCGCGAAAGAACCCGGAAGAATGTAACTATTCTCTCTCTCTCTCTCTCTCTCTCTCTCTCTCTCTCTCTCTCTCTTTCTTTTTCTCACTCCCTTCCTCCCTTCCACCCTCGCTTCACGATTACGTGGGGTACTTTGACGCGGCAACGGCACAGCGACCACAATACGAATTATGCCAGCAACCACTTCTTTAGCCCTCGTGCGACCTTTCGCACCGCCCTCCTCCTCCTCCTACTCCTATGGCCGTCATCAACCCTTTAACCCTAAGGTAATTGTAACTTCGAACTTTCATACCGTAATATAATGCTTTAGCTTGTCGTTTAGCTTGTATTCACGTCGATATTAGATACAAACGCGATTATATGTTATTAACGTTTACAAGTAAAGACATTTAAATATAGATAAATCAAATGAATTAATGTATAAATAGTGAAAATGTGAAAATAAATGTAAAACGAGATTTTATGGTAGAATAATAAATTGGAGATAAGTCACCGTGTATATATCATGTACGATAAGCGAAATGTAAAATTTCTTAAGCAGGGGTAAGGGCGTTGGTGCATCGCGCGAATCCACTTTTAAGGAACGCTCAAGGGAGGAGAAAAAGAAAAAGAAGAAAATGAAAAAGAAGTAGACGAAGAAGAAGAAGAAGAAGAAAGTACCAGCGTGTAAAGTTTGCGCGGCTGACGCACGTAAAAAGAGAAGAGTAACCGTGTGTCTGCTTCTTTTCCTTCGGTTATGAATACGGGGAATGACAAACTTCTCCTCGACTCAACCATTAAATTCCTTTGAGAGAAGCTCGTGGAAGATTTGCACGTTGCGCGAAGAAAAAGAAGAAGAAGAAGGAGGAAAAGAAGAAGAAGTAGAAGTAGAAATGTTCACTCGGAAAGGGAGCACACACATTCCTTTTCGTTCTTTGTACCGTGAACTACGTACGTCCTGTTTCTTCTTAATGGCGAACTCCTGGCCTTCTACAGTTTACAATCATTAACCCTTTGAGTTGTAGCTTTACCTAATGCTACCTACCCATCTGTATTCAACTATCTTTCGTATCTTTTTTCTTTTTTTTTTATTCTGCAAAAAAGCAAATAATCGTTAACATAATTTAAAATTAATTATCAGGGATAACGATTAAATTTACTTCTATTAGGTAATATTCTAAACTCATTATTACGGAATGTAGAAAACCTGAGGATGCACAGGTAAATGATATTTAAAGAAAGCAATAATGTAGAAAAAATATATTATAAAGAAAAATAAGAAAAAATAATATGCGTGAATGTATATATGCACGTGAAACACACAAGTAAGAATAGAAATAAATAATATCTTCAATTCTTATTATTCGTATTTTGATTGTCACTGTCACATTAACGTGATCCGTCTCTATCAGGATCAATCATAATTGATTTCATATTGTGTTAGCCTAAACGATCAACTCAAACATGATCCGAATGATCTGATTTAATCTTGAATTACTTATCATTACCAAGTAACAGTCAAAGAATTAAACGAATCGTTTCCCATTGATGATTCTTTTCTAAAAATATTTTGAAAATATTTCGAATAAATATAATATATATATATATATATATATCTAAACTAATTATTCGTAAATAATTTGATTATGAAGACAAAATAAAATAATAATTTATTATATAAATTGCAATATATATAAGTATCTCTAACTCGTGTATTTACTTGTCGTATGAATTTTCGCTAAGACACCGGGTACGTAGTAGAATCGGCTACACCGATGTAACGTAGATCGGGTAGGACTTTAATCCGAAGAAAGCTGCGAGGTAGGCAAGCCTCATAAATACAGTTTATCCGGTGGCACGCCCAACCACGCTCATTATTCCGAAATATCTCATTCCACTGCGACCGTGGCCATAGTCGTCGTCGTACCATGATGCGAGATTAAAAAAAGGAAGGAAAAAAAGAAAGAACGAACGAACGAACGAGAGGAAGAGAGAGAAAAAGAAAAAGAAAAAGAAAAACGGGAAGAGGACAAAGTTCTTATCGCAATAAAAAGAAGAGGAAAAAAGAAAAAAAGGGTGTGTGTGTGTGTGTGTGTGTGAGAGAGAGAGAGAGAGAGAGAGTGATAAAATGACGACCCGTAGGTTTCGGGGGTAAAACGTTAATTGTCCAATAAAGCCGAGTTACGGCCGACAAAAATATGCCGTTAACGTGCCCGTAAGGAGGCCTGGAAATGACACGGAAGGACATTACCTCTCGTTTAAGTTCACCGTTCTCCTCGTAGCCACCACCCTCTTTTGAAGAAGAAGGAAAAAAAAAGCGTAGATCCATCCACGATCTCGCACGAGAGTCGAAAATCCAAAAGTACGATAAACACGAGCAAAATATTTAACCGAGTAAGATACTACTCTAACGAGAGAGACATTAGTTATATATATATATATATACTTCTTTTTTTTTAGTTAGAACGAAGGTAACGAGTTTCGTAAGATAATCGAGATAAATTATCTTGGACTTTCATCTCGTGAGGACGGGGGGGACGCTTTAATAACGATATTAATTAGAAATTTTTTTCTAAAGCATTGACTTTCTACCTCTCTCTCTCTTTTTCTTTTTCTCATTATCAAGACATCGTTCTGTCTTCCTTTATTTTCCCCCTTATTTCTTACTTTCTTACTTTCTTTCTTTCTCGAAGGTCTTCGTAAAGATTTTCCCAAGACGCTAAGGTGTCGAGGAGTTTCTTCCTACTACAAAAAAAAAAAAAGAATAAGAAAAGACAAGGAAAAAGAGAAGAAGAAGAAGAAGTAGAAAAAGTAGAAGAAGTAGAAGAAGAAGAAGCAGGAAATTCTGTCGCGTGGAATTTCTCAGGAGACGGAAGGAATCAGAGGAAAATGAATTCGGTAGCTCGAGTTGGAGTAGAGTAGTGGGTGTAAAGAAAGGAAGGAAAGAGAGAGAGAGAGAGAAATAGAGAGAAATAGAGAGAAAGAGAAATAAATACAGCTCGATCCACGCGAGCCACGCGAGGACTCTCGAGAAGAGGATCGCGAGGGATTATGATTATCCTCGTCGCGGGAGGAAGGAGTGATTTATCCTGTCGTCGTGCTCATTACTGTTCCCGGTCACACACACACACTCACACATATATATATATATATATATATAGATACAGATATACGCTGAGAAAGCACGCAAAGCAGTGCCACACCCTGAATGCCCGGAGCTCGTGAGCATAGATTAAGCCACGTCCATACCGATGCACGTACGCGTCCAAGAGTAGCTGTATCCTCGCGAGAACATAAATTAAAGCTCGTGCATACAATAGTATATTTACTACCGTCAACCTTATCTTAAACGTTAAAACAGAATAACCAAAGTATTCCTAGCTTTTCTATGTTTATATATATATATTTGCATGAGAATCGTTGATATAAAAAAAAAAAAAGAAAGAGAAAAAGGCTTTGGGTATCTACGTTCGCGACTGAACGCAATCCATCTCGAATTTAGATCATTTTTATTTTTTTCGCAAAATATTATAAAGATCCGACGAATAGAAAAGAAGAATGATAGAATGAGAAAGAAGAGAGAGAGAGAGAGGAGAGGAGGATAGGAGGAACGAACGCGTTGCTCTAAATTCAATCGAGCGTGCCCCGCCCGAGATCTAATAAATTCATAATTTTCTACTCGGCCCTTTTTCTGGATAATATTTTACGTCGGTGGTGTACGGAGATTTTTCGGAGAAAAATCGCCCGACTTTTTATGTCGTCGCGGTGCTATCACGAAAAACGTCGCGATACGGAACGGCTCGCATGGACAGAGAAAGAGAGAGAGAGAAAGAACACGGGTGAAATAGGGAAAGGTGAACGGGTAGAGGAGAGAAAGGGTGGATGAGGTTTTTACGGAGAAGAGCATAAATATGGGGTATTATTCTCCGGAGCTGCCCGCTCGGCTGGCCGTCCCACTGATTTATAGGCTTGGCTTGTGAACACGGCTGCCGGTATTTTTATTTAAATTTAATACACTCCACTTGCCGTCCGAACTGTATTTAGACAAGGTTAATGAGCGAAAAAAACATACATCTACAAATATGTCCTAACAAAGATCTGAACATTTTTAATACTTATGTCAAATTACTACACGTAAACGAAATCTTTTCCTTCGATCTAATATTTTATTTTCGAAAGAGGAATACCTCTTGCACTCGTAATTTTATAGATGATCTATATATATATATATATGTTAAGAAAAATTAATTGATTAATTTAAGCATATACGTTTTGTTTTTATTTTTATGTTTTCTTTTATATGCTAATGGGATTTCATGTAATACGACATATCTCCGCGTTCATTGAGCTCTAATTCGAGTGGAGGACCGCGTGTGTATTTGGTCTCGTGATATGTACACATTATACACGCTAAGTCGATGCTTCTCGCATGATGGATCGAGTTAATGCAACGTATTAAGCATTTACGCAGTATACAAGCGGTCGGTTCGCGTTGATCTAAACTCTAGCAAGGGGTGAGGGTGAGCGTGGGAGAAAACGCAGTGGGTGCTCTTGCCCACAACACGCAGGTAGTACGCGTATCTGTGCCTTGGATATCCTCCAAAACGTAACATCCTATATTGTATATATATATATAGAAGTACATATTATATATGTACATTCTAGTAACTACGTATCCAAGCATCCTACAAATTTCCTCCTTAGTATTCTGGTACGCGTTGAATATGTGTAATAAATTTAGAATATTGTAATATCATTAAAATAATGATCGATAAGAGAAGTCTAAATATTTTATAGTAAATAATTTATACATACTTCTTGATTTACTTTCGTCAAATAATATATTATCTTGCTCTATTTAACATTAACACGCGATATCCCTCGCGATAATACATTAGATTTCAATCTCTACAATTTCAGCTTTGTTGAACCCTTTCGACTTAGTATCTTCTAAGGAAAATGATGATGCCTCTAAGAATAGACTGACGTTAGAGCAACAATGAAATCTTCCAGTTGCACAATTTCGAATGGATCGCATAGAAGTCATACTTGACCATTCCTAACTTTGTGGGATATCAAAAGGTATGATGAAGAAAAATAAGAAGTAGTAGGAGAAGAGTAGGGGCAAACAGATGGATTTTCATGGACGCCAAGCACGTCCGACATAGAGAGTACTCACTTGGTGCATTTGACTCGCTAAAAGGATTTACGAGGATACATGACGCTGACCCCACTCATCGCCTTTGAAAATCCAGGTCCTGTCGGAATGGATAACTGTATATATACATGGGGTGGTAAGATTTGGAAGTGTATATATATATTCCTGAACAATATGTTTTCTCGTTGTTGTAGGCTAGCAGAAAGAGAGCTGCTTGGCCCCACGTAGGGTCGTCCTTTTCGTCTTTGGGGTGGTTCGCAGTGCTTGTAACTCGGTTAAACTAGCACGGATATTTCATTAGCCAACCCCCCTGAACAGTGAAAGATAAAGGGAGACAGAATCAACCCTACGCACGACGACCCTAGAAAACCGCGGACAGAGCAAAATGAAGAGTAGAAGAGGAGAAACACCAAAGGCAAACTCCTTCCTCCATTTTACTCCTCATCATCCTCCTCATCATCCTCCTCCTCCTCATCTTCCTTCATCTCTTCTTCTACTTTCTCCTGTAACTCCAACTCTGCTTCCTATTACTCTTCATCCGTATCCCGTCGCCTCGTTGTCGTTCGTGCTCGTCGAATTAAGTCGAGTACCGTGCTACCCCACTTTTCTCTAAATCGTTGACACAACGAATATATCGCCTCGTAAAGCCTATCCCTTGCCCCTTTTTCTCTTTCCCTTTCATCAAGCCCTTAATCGGCTGTCGGGAATGCCAAAACGATGAGAAACGATTATGAATCCTTCAAAATATAATATGTACATATTATATATATTTTTAAAATATAGTTATAAGTATTCTAGTTTCTTTTTTTTTTATATATATATATAGAATTTAATCAAAATCAAATAAGTCGTGATGAAAAGAAAGATTTGACTTAGATGCAACCACATTTCCGATATAAATGAGCGAGAGTAAAACGTAGGGATCGGAGGTTAATAGAAGAAGGGATATGGGGGGTGGTCATTGGGGAAGAGGTCTATGGTGTTATCACGGACATTAGCTTTCAACGGGTTTCTCCCTATATATATAAAAGATGCCTGGGGCAAGCATTATTCGGACATTGTCGGTAGTAGCTTCTTTCTCTCTTCTTATCCCACCTTGAAACATATTGTCGTCTTTCTTCATGGAATACCCTCTCTCTCTTTCTTTCGTGTCTCTATGGAGAAACGAAAGAAATAGAAACGAGAAGAGAAAAAAAAAAGAAAAAAAAGAGATTGAAGCAAAGGAAAAGACATCGCGTAAAGAGCATCGAACGAACGAACGAACGAACGATGGAAGGAAGGAAGGAAGGAAGGAAAAAGAGAGAGTGCTGCTTCTTATCAGAATTCTTGGTCCGTTTCTCCGTCACCTTGTCGCAAATCCATTCGCAGTCGGCGAATTTCCACTCGTACACGTTTCTAGAATCGGGACGAGGGCTGCGTTCCAATCTTACCAACTTCTTCTTCCATCGCTACTACCTTCGACCATTTTTTTTTCTCTCTCTCTTCTTCTCATCTTACCTTTCTTTTTTTCTCATTCGAATTTCTCTCTCTCTCTCTCTCTCTCTCTATCTCTCTCTTATTCTCTTTTTCTATTCCTATTACGTACATCCGTATTCGGTAAAATAAGATCGACTGGGAAGAGTAACTCTCTCTCTCTCTCTCTCTTTCTCTCTTAAGGAAGAATCAAATTATAATAGTTTTCTTTTGGTCCTCTCGCTATAGAATTTTAATTCGTATAGATCATTTATGTTTGTCTGGTAAGAATATGTTAAGTAAAACATTGACATACCTATAAGTATATATTTATATATATCTGATAATTACTTGGTTCTCATAGTATCGTGAATTAATACGAGGTTAATGAAGTTCGTTTAATTAATTATATCGTGTTAAAAAGTTTCCAGTAAATCTACTCTGTGCAGGACGTTGAAGGGTTCCTGATATTTTTTACTTAGAGAGACGGGAAGCAATTATCCGCTTGGAAATCGCAATATACCCTCCGTCGCATCCTTCTCACTCCTCACTCTCTCTCTCTCTCTCTCTCACACTCTCTCTCGCTCTCTCTTTTTTTCTCTCGTTTACTCACGTTTTTTATTCGAGCCAATGGGGTAAAAAAGACTGAAATATTGACAAGCGGTATCTCAACAAATTAGCCCGATGAAATGCAGATGGGACACAAAGTGAGTGGTGGATGGGCGAGGACGTGGAAGAAGCGGGAACGGAGGATAAAGGCGAAGGAGGAAAAGAGAAGAAGAACGGGAAAAGAGATAGAAAGGGAAGAGGAGCAGGAGAAGGAGGAAGAGGAAGAGGAAGAGGGAGATAGTATCGGAGAGCTTACGGCGGGGGTGACTGAGGACGAATCAAAGTAAAGTCGTTGAGACTCATTGAACTGGAAGTAACCGACAGAGTGCCTTCCAAGCCCGGCACTACTAATCTTATGCAATTACTTTACAATTCACTTTGCCGGTTGGCACTCACTGCCAATAGAACAATCTTTGAAATCGAGTTAACCCTCGAAACTTTTCAACGCGTACGTGCGTCCGCCCGCAATCCTACTTTTTTCTACGAAAAAGAAAAGGAAAAAAAGAGAAGAAGGAGAAAAAAAGATCCTTACGCGATTCCGTCATTTTTCTCATTATCTCACACTCATAAGTATCCTAGAATGAATCTATACTCAACGATGTTGTGTTCGAATATAATTCCTGTCGATTTATAAAAGTATTATCTTTAAAACTTCTCTCGAAAAATAAAAAAAATTGAAATCACGAAGTTTCCGTGTAACTCGAGATGCAATTAATTTTATAGATAATAAATAACGATAAAAAAGAATAAAAAGAAGAAAGTTACGTGTAATGTGTAAAACGTGTAAAATTGTATCAGCCGACGAGAAAACATGCTATGATCAATAAATCTAAAATAAGTACGTCTGGAGTAAATTTTATCGAGAACGAAAGGATTTAAAAAATGAGAGACAGAGAGAGAGAGATTCGATATCAATATTTTTCCATGGTCTGAGAATCCTCTCGTCCCATCCCAATCCAATCTTAGATATTGAAAAACTACAAGGCCTTCCTAAACAATCGAAGCCCCATGAGGGGGAGGAAGTCGGGCGCCATTTCATTAAGGTACATACACATTACATACGTTGGACCTTCGCATCACGCGTTTCTCTGAGCAACATGAAAGATGCGTCAAATGAAATTGATAGATACGCAACTCTGTACTCGATCTTTATTGTCCTTCCTTCCTTCCTTCCTTCCTTCCCTCGTGCACGAAGAGCTTTGCTTGTTGTCGAAAAAGCAAAAAAAGAACAAAAAATGTGTCGAGAGAGTCTCGAACGAAATTACATACGCGTTGAAAACAATTCAGAGAAACCAATCGCAATTCGTTGAACTTGAATTCGATGGATGGATGGATGGATTGATGGATGGATGGATGGATCGAATAGATCAAACAAATAATTATTACGTAGGATTTGGTAATCCCCATAACGAGATTTATCGTTTCGTATCAAGGTCCTTTTTATCTTCGGTCAGTACCACTTGAAAGTCAATTTTCATAGGCGCAAAGAGATTTCTATTACCCTCCGAAAACGACAGCTGTGTCACCCCGATTGAGTTAATTCTCTTTTAAAAGCGAAAAGAAATTGAAAAATTAATCTAATACCTATCGAGATTCGAGTCGCGTTTAGCCATAAAAGAAAATCTAAAAAAAAAAAGCCGCTAGCCATTATAGTAATTGCTCTACACGATATAGTTATGTAATCCAAGTAAGTATCCTGTTAAAGGATAGAAGCAATCTATTACTGACTGCACTCCATCTATCTAATTCTCTCTCTCTCTCTCTCTCTCTCTCTCTCTTGCTCTCGTTCTCTTTTATCTCTCTCAAATTTAGAAAATCGGTCTAACACAAGTTACATCAAAACGTGCATCCCATTATTCGTGTATCTCTATCTAATCGGTTAAATTAATCGAACATTATTCTAACATAACATATCCTTTCTTATACATTAATATTGGTACACAGATTAATGGACAGAGATAAATAGACAGGCAGACAGACAGACGGTACGATTAGGTTTGCGTCAAAAATTTGTTTTAGATGACTCGTCGTTCCCCCCTAACGATTCCTAACGTCTAGATGATTATAATTGTTTTCTAACTGTACAGAAAAGGGCCTTGGCGAGGAAAAAGAAAGAGAATAAACAGATGAGACAAAACAATACCATATGGGCCAAAAAAAATCGGCGAAAAGAAAACAAAAAAAAAAAAAAGAAGGAGAAAGAAACCTGATGGGAGAGGGAAAAGGCAAAGCATGTTCGCTCGTTCGCTTCCTGCTAGCTAGCACACGCGTATAGGTTTCTGCGAAACAGTTCGCGTTGATGCCAGCGTACCCAGAGTGAATCGTAGCCGCGATCAGGGTACGCCCATGTAATCAAGAGACTAGGGAGGTTGCTGACGGCCCCCTTCAAGCTCGCTCACTCTCTCTCTCTTTCTCTCTCTTTCGCGCGCGCCTAACCCACCTCCCCCACAGTCCCCGCCTTTACAAGTATATGGTGAGCCGTGATTAACTTTTCGTTGTGACGCCGCGCCCTATTCATTTGCCATTCATTCGCGTCCGCACGGATTACGGGTATGTGCGTACGAATGCGCGCGCTTGCGTCATTCTGCACCCATGTGTTAGTGGAACGTACGTCGTCCCTACGTAAATTCTCTGTCCACACACACACACACATATATATATATATATGGATATATACATGTTTAGAGTAGATTTGTAAGTGAACGCAAGCTAGCTCGCGCGCGCGCGTATGCAAGGGGCCGGGAACCACGATGGAATCACTGACCGACCGACTGACTACAGCAGCAAGACAACGTTTTCATGGACCTCAATCACTTTCTCGTTGATTGGATTTTTCTTTTGTTCGAAAGCTTACATCGCAATTACGTTGAAACGAATTAGTACCCTCGAACTAGCCGTTGACGATATCTATACGGTATAGGTTCTATGGGTTCGACCTTTCCTGCAAAAATTTGTTCTCCGACCGACGATTGAAAACTCCTATTCAATTAGGTATACATATAACATATATATATATATATATATGTTACCATCATAGCCGGAAATCCGCCATTGTTAGTAATTCCTCGGCATTCTCATCAATGCAAAGAGCATTCCGATGAAGTCGGAAATAGAAGAATTCTTACAGTTTAAACACAAATTAGCTTAACAAATTTAACATGTAAAGTTCAGCAAATGTCAGAGAATGCAATGCTGTAAATTGTGCATCTTTGCAATTTCTTTGAAAAGTTTTGGTAAATATTTTTTATACAAAAAGTGAATAGATTTTAATGAAACTTATATTAAATTAAAGTACACTCTTTTATCTACGCGTAGAATACCATATCGAGTTATAATCTAATAAATTCGAGTTATATTCTATAGTGTTCGATGCCTGGGAAAAACTGTGTAAAAAGTCTTATTTCCGACTTCGTTGGAAGGCGCTTTGCATTGATAAAAATGCCGAAGAATTACTAGCAATGATTGATTCCGGCTTCGACGGTAACATATATACATATGTCAAAAATGTACATATGGTATTACATTTGTAATCTTCTCGAAAAGAATGATAGTGATAGAATATTGATTAAAAAAAAAAAGTTGTCTTAAAAGTATTAGACACTTGTAATAGATCGATATCGAATGAATTAATTTTCGATTTGGTTGTTAGAGGTCTAAGCATCCACTTTAAAGTTCAAACCAACGTAGTGAGTCACAGCCTTAAAACCGCTCCAGTGACAAAGAGCAGAAGGGTTTCCGCCCTCTTTGGTCGAAGATTTAATGCCCGTTGGTTATCAGAGTAATCGCGAAACTCAGTCGTTCTCGTTGTCGTCGTCGTGTAGGTTCCCCTTCGTCCGCGGCCCCCGTTCGGCCCTATTTCGACCACCCCCACGGAGCGATCGTTGATTGAAACGTTCTGATTGCATCCCCCAGGGGGCGGCATGCGGGTGCCACATGGGGGTGGTTACCTCTGAGTCGTACGAGCCCCTGATCGGCGCGTACCCACTTATTTGGTAGTCTAATGTCTAATATGGACGTCACCGTGACGAGAACGTTGATGATGTCGGCAGTGACGGCTTTGCGGGACAATAGTGAACCCCCTAGTGTTTGGATTTTAGTGGTAAGGAATTGATCTTATCTCTTAGCTCCTTTTCACCTATAAAATGTAAACTCTTAACGTCTTCATTCCTTCCTTTCTTTGACCTAACTCGACTTGTTCACCACTATGATCTAACGCGTAGTTAAAACAAATAGAAATAAAAATTAAATAATTTGTTAGATTACTTTATCCAACTATTGTATGTAAGGGATTATGTATATAAAAATGTATTCGCATTATTGTCTACGTGGTAAATATATTTTTTTCTCCCTAAGACAGATCGAATATCACGAGTTTGAAAATGCGAATTGAAAATCTTTGGTCGTACGATAAAAGAAGAAACAGAATGAAGGGAGCGATTCTTAAGCAATTTCTCGGAGGCCCTTCGTCGTATGCGATAAAGCGTCGTCTTAGAGAAACGGAATGTTAAGAGAGAGAGTAGAAGCGAGATAGATAGAGGAGAAGAGAAAGAGGGGTAAAATACGAGAAGTAGGGAAGCTATAGGAGGAGGAAAAAGGGGCTCTGTTGCTCCCACAGAGGATGGTCTATCAGCATATTTCAAAGATAAGCCTTCGCAGTAGTCCCCTGCTGAGCCATCAGCCATAATAACAATCCGATATGATTACGCCATAATCGTAACGCGAGGCGCTAGGCCTGCTAAAATTATGCCACCGAATTGAGATATCGTGTTTTACGTCTTCCAAAGTGCCGAGCATAAACAAAATTTAAACGACTCCCCGAGGCACGAGAGAGAAACGTGCGTTAACACCTCGTACCGCATCGTACCGCATTCGTACGTTAACCGTTGGTATCTCTTAATCGCGTGCCGTTAGTTGTATTACGTCGAACAACAAAAGTGCACGAAAAAAAATAAAAATGCGAATAATAATAAAATAAATTAAAAAAAAAAAAAAAAAAAGAGAGAAAGAGAATAGCCGAGAGTTATCCTTGAACGCGCTTCGACGTTATATCGCGTTTTTCGTTTTCTCGTAATCACGTTTGGCGCCATTTCAGATTAGCGAGCGTTTCACGTTCGATGAGGTACGTTATTAGATTTTTCGTTCCACTTGTTGCAACATATTATGCGTGTGTGTCCCGCCCCCCCCCCACCTATACCCCCACCCCTCTGTATTCCCAATGCTTTTATATAATTTCCTTGAATAGACGAACGAGCAACGTACGAGTTGTTGGGCGATACGGGAATTGTAGGTAAAATAAAATACGCGTGGTGGGGGGGCGGGGAAGGGGTGTGTGATTCATCGCACGAAAAAAAAAAAAAAAAAGAAGAAAAAAGAGAAAAAAGACACATTACGCCATGGGGGTTGGGTAAAGTCATAATTCCTCGAGAAATAATTACATCGGAAAACTTACAAAGCGACTGGCCGCGAAAACATAGAAACGAATATTCATACCCAAACCGCGACTACTACTATACTTTGTACTACAAACGATGACTGTGCCCCGCTACCGTGGTGGCGACAGCGAAAGCAATGGCGACGGCTACCAACACGCGCGCGTATATTCGTTATTAATTAAACGACATAGAAATTTGTCGGCGATTCTGGCCAGGAGGTGGGTTTTTCATGAAAATAATTTGCCGTTTGCGCAATAAGTTACGCTGCGCGAGCGGAACGTTTAATAAACACCGACGAGAACTCGTTACGTGTTCGTTCTCTCTCTCTCGCTCTCTCGCTCTCTCTCTCTCTCTCTCTCTCTCTCTCTCTCTCTCTCTCGTTCTCGTTCTCGTTCGTTCACTCGCTTTGTCTGGCTGATGATGACGGCGACACGTATACGCAAAAGCTAACAAGAGAGAAAAGGGGATAAAGAGAGAGAGAGAGAGAGAGAGAGAGAGAGAGAGAGAGAGAGAAGAACGGGCCGCCGCAGCCGATATAAAATACGACCACGATTTTACACGGAACCCTGCGTTTTTGTCGCGGCCTCGACAATACCGATACGTTTTTAACGATTCGCATCACGAAATTCTAACCGTACCCACGCGATATACACACGCGTATGCGTCTATATAAAAAGGTAACTCCTATGTGCATAGTTATGTATTATACGTAGCATATAGGTATGTACTTATGTATGTATAACGATCGACGTGATTCCTGTTTCGTACCGACGTATAATTCCAAATAGTTACGTCATCGAGGCGCCCGTACATACGTACAGTTGATTTTTTTTCAATCGGAGGTAATTCCTTCTGTCCCGGCATCCGTCAATTATCGTTCACAACCAAAATTCGGACCGATATCGTCCGTACACGTAATAACGAGGCCTTTTACCAACATTAGATTTTACGAATTGGTCGGTTAATACACCTGTTCGTCCAATAAAATATGTTATCATTGTTGGTGAACAGCAATCACATCATTAATATATCCAAAAATACAATGAAATGAAAAATAATAGAATTTTCTATTCGGTGTTCTATCTATAGTATTCGATGTCACTTGTAATAAAACTTATTGGAAAATAATAATAACTGTGATACGTTGACGAGGAATATAGAAAAAAAAAAAAAAAAAAAAAAGTAAAAAAGATCCCATTAAACAATCTCGAAGGTAACCATTTCGTTGGCTTCGTTTATAATCGTAGAAGAAAATGAAAGAAGAAATAAAAGGGGGGGAAAAAAAAAAGGAAACTAACCGAAGTGAATTCATTGTCATCGTCTTATTAGCTACGATAACGTATAACCAATGTCCTCGTCGTTTTCGCGATAACCAGGCAAGGCAAGGCAAGGCAAGGCAAGGCAAGGCAAGGCAAGGCAAGGCAAGGTACGGAGCGAAAAGGAACGGAACACAGCACAGGACGGAAGCCCTTCCGTCCTATTCGAAGGGAGAGAAGGGTTTCCCCAAGGAGGCGGCTTACTCGAGATGAAGGTGGAGAGTTGGTTCGAGGTGGCTATACGCTATATTCCCGACTCCCAGAAGACCGGGACAATGCGCCCTCGACGTCACTCTCAATACCTCCAATGTCGACGAAGGAAGGACGAGAGAATGGGCAAGAGCAAAAGAGAGAGAGAGAGAGGAAGAGAGAGAAACTCGGGAATCCGTGTAGGATGGGGGAGAAGTTCGCTCGATGAGTATTCGAGGAAAAGAGACATGAAGAGCGAGAAAGCTTGAGACCGATCGGCAGTCAGCTGACGGTGAACGAATAGATTAGTGACGAAAGCTTACATATAAAAGAAATTTTCACTTTAACGTGGCTTTTCTCTGGCTACGATTTAACGAATCACTTTTCTTTTTTTACCATTCTTATATCGATTGATTGATTGATCGATCGATCGATAGATCGATAGATTGATTGATTGATAGATAGATAGATAGATAGATAGATAGGTTATTTACTTTATCTTTCTCTCTCTCCCTTTCTATCCCTTTTAGAAACTCAATTGAAATGAACGTTAATAAGAGCGTGTTACGATATTCCAGAGATAATAATGGAAATGAAATATAGGTTCCGCCGTTGGAGGACGCGTGCGGCTACAACGATCATCGGGAAAGATAGACGTTAGGAAAAGAAGAGACAGATAAAGCGAACGAGAGAGAATGGGGCGGTGGTAGGGGGAGGATAGAAGGGGGTGGTGAGCGAGATGGAGGAGAGATTCCGTTCGGCATTATCCGTGCTGTAGTATCTGATGACCCGCCCAAGGCTGCGTCTGACAGCACCAGCCGGGAAATGAGGACTTGTAGGAGCTTCGTCGTTTATGGGGGGTGTGGAGGTTGGCTTTTGCGGAGGACACTCCGCGAGGGGTAAGAGGAAACTTGAAGGAAGGCCGGAGGAAGGCCGGAGGAAGCTTCGAGAAGGTTGGACGAGGCGGAGGGTGTATCGGGAGCTTGAATGAGTGGGAGGGGAGAGTGTGGTGGCAGTCTTCACGTCATGCACTTAAATATGTACCGAGATAATACCGTCGAGAGGACCTGCGGGGCTCGCTAGCTTCTCGAATGGAATGGAGCGTTCCGGAGTGTTTCAGACAGTTTGTTTACCAGCCGAGTGTCTCTCTCTCTCTCTCTATCTCTATTTCTATTTCTATCTCTTCCTCTCTATCTCTATATCTTTCTCTTTTTCTTTCTCTTTCTCTTTCTCTTTCTCTTCCCTGGTCTCCCTCAAGTCCACCTCACCTACCCCCTTCGTACCACCACCCTCGATGAATCGACTCTTCCGTTGGATTCTCCAACTGTACGTTCTCCTCTTCTGGTCAATCGACGTCTATTCGAGATATCGTTTTACGAGAAATCGTAGGATACTTTATTTTCGAACGTTAAAGAATATTACAAAAAAAAATCATTCGTAGAAATGTGACAATTATATTCGTATATTAATTAATAAGTTTGATAGATTATGATTAAAATGATTGAATGATATAATGGAAAAATCGAAGATAAAAGTGTCGATTATGATAAAAATTTGATGAGGTAAAAGAAGGCAGGAGACGTGGTTTTCGTAAATGCAGACACACGTGTGCACGTACGTACGAATGCACGAAGGCACGCACGCGATGGGGCGGTTCGCAAGTAGGTTTGTATGTATGCAAGCATGTACTTACGTACGTAGCTACCTACGTAGGAAGTTCCTAGCCCCATCGTATCAAGAGCATATGCTAGCGTATGCGTAACGCGCTCTGTGTGCATATGCTAATGTGAGAATAAACGGTTCTATTAGAAGAGCCAACAAACGCCCCACTCGATGAGCTTGGGGATTTGAATATATAAATACTCGAGCTCCCGGTGGGTAGACGCGTGTACACGCCGTCGGATATACGATCTGCATACGTTTCAGCTTGAGGGTGTGATGTTTTAATCCAAAGGACCAAAAAGAAAAATTCTTTCCTAAGAGAGAGAGAGAGAAAGAGAGAGAGAGAGGGTTTCTATGTTTCAATCTTAAATCACGATTTCGTTGTATGTATCTTTTACCAATCGTTATGTTCGTTGGTCAATACAAAATGATATTGAAGAAAATATATACGAGTACGTTTCTAATGGAAAGAATTCTTACACAACCATAGAAGGAGATAAACTATTTCCAAAAGGGGATTAAAGTGGTCGCTGAGGGAAACTCAAAACCTTTCCATTCGATCTACCTTCGCTCAAAACGTATCTCTCAGAACAACCAACCCCCTTATTTTCCCATTAGTGACTCGCATTGTTTTTCACCAAACAACAACCTCATCGATTTATCTTAGCTTTATCATATACCTAATAGATCGATACAATAGAGAATAATAATCATGTGTTTCTGCGACGTTCTTCTTTGATATAATTTTATTATTTTGTTGTTGTTGTTGTTGTTGTTGTCGTTCCTCCTATATGATGATGGATAATATCACAGTCGGTAATAGAAGATATTCTCACTTGGCATGCCGAGATGGTCGCCAAAATTCTCTTTGAACAAATCCAAGCGAGCGGGCGCGATGTATAAAGCCAAGCTAGACGCGAGAGAGACGGGTGGGGGGAGGGAGGGAGGGAGGTTAAGAGGGGAATCTCCGGTTTTCTTGGCGGCCAAAAGGAGAGTTCTCAGAGCCGTGGCACTCGGCTAATGGATGCCGGGAGTCTTATGGCAGCGTGAACCAAGAGAGTACGCGAGCGAGAGAAAGAGAAAGAGAAAGAGAGACCGAGCGAGAGAAAGAGAGAGAGAGAGAGAGAGAGAGAGAGAAAGATGGAACGCTACGACGCCAAACTTTAACTCGTTAATTACCGGCGCGAGGGCAACTTCTTGCAGGCGCTCGAATATTTCAAACTATTGTGTTCGTAAACCCCTCGGGCTTGGCTCGGGCAAGACGACCTTATATATGTGTGTATATAGTTATATACTACTAGTCCTGCACTCCTGCTCCTTCACCAAACTCTCGGCTCGTACACAGAGTCGTTGCTCACGTACGCACTGATACTCCTGCAAATCGACGTTATGTAGAAACGTGAGCTCTCTCTCTCTCTCTTTCTCTTTCTATTACCATGGCTATCTTTTATCTCTCTCGCATTTTCGTACTGCCAACGTTTCCAACGAATGTCCTAAAAAGCTCGACGACTCCCTTTCCCCGACTCGAGTGTCGTCAGCTAAGAAAGAACTTGAGAGACCGAGCGATTTAAGAATAAAATTCGAGCGACGGGTAATAGGAGAGAGAGAGAGAAAGAGAAAAAAATAATAAAGAAAAGCGAAACGACTGAGAACTTTTTCTAGCCAAGATATTCTAAGAATTATATAATGCCGAAATGGATTTATAAAGTATTACGAAATAAACATTTTTAATATTTAATACGATTAATTACTGATCATCGATATAACCCAACTATATATATATATACTTTAATTGTTTTAAATGTGATAGTTACAAGAGAGGAAAATAATAATTGTAAGGTAAAGAACTTGGATAAGGATAAAAACGTGGAATGTCTGTTTTAGGCGATGACTCTGTTGGGAGGGAAAGTGGGGAGGGGCCAGTTCGTGCATAACGTTAATTGTTGCAATTATTACGATATTATAATTCACCCTAATTGCACGGCCAATCGGCACGCGAAGTGCTTAATTGCTTCTTTCGCGAAAGAGAGACGAGGAGATTGTGACGGGATACGAAAAGGGAATGAAGAGGTGAGGACGCAGGGAGGGAAAGGTACATGCAATTAAATTAATCACCACCACTCTTGAGTACAATGATAATCTCCGTAACACTGGAACCAACCCTTTGAAAACTTCATGGGCATGTTTGTCGTGTTTTCTTATTTTGGCTATTGTCGAAGGAAACTTGTGGGTTTAAGGGAAAGGGAGAAAGAGAACAAGAGAGAGAGAGAGAGAGAGATAAGGGATGGCAGAAAAAATAAAGAACGAATCGTTGAAATCTTTTATTATATTCCAACGAAGGATAATGACACGCGGAATGAGGAAAAACAAAATGATGATGAAAGAAAGAAAGAAAGAAATGGGAATAGTGACAGGAGAAAAGTTAAGCGTAAGGTCTGAGATGTAATGATATAAGAAAAAAGAAAGTTGAAAATGTAACAATCCTGTTGACGTTAATTACAACTCGTTTAATTATGATATATTAAGAGTAAGAGTTAAAAAAAAGGAAAAAAAAAAAGAGAAAGTTCCAAATCGTATATAGGTCGGTCGAAAGAAAATGAGATTTTGTTAAGAATAATCGTGCATCGATTGATTGTTAATAAAAAATAATGAATAGGTAAAAGAAGAAAAAAGATATCGAAAAATGATCGAAGCAGCCTTGCGTATACGAAGTAAATAAAATACGTCAAATTTATTATCGATTGTTTAACCGTTAAACATTGAAAATAAAATTCGTAAAAGAGATTTCTTTAAGAACGTGACTTGTGTGGATGCAAAAGATGAGACAGCGGAAAAACGGCGGAAGTTGCGAGGTGGCCTGCGACACTTATTAATTTTCCGCTTCTTTGTAAGAGAGTAAAGAGTAAAGAAAACAAAAAAATATGTGTGTGTGTATATATATATATATAATATATATAAACACGCACACATACACAATCTCTTTCTTAGTTTTTCTTTCTACATGGTACTGACAAGAAGAAAAAAGAAAGAAATATGTTTAACGAGGTACTTTGAAAGTAATTCTCGTTTCCCCCTACGATGTTCCTTAGTTCACAGCATACGAATAACGCACCTTATGCACGGGAAACAAGACAGTATATTCGCTTGAGTGCTGGCCAGACATTTTGCAAGTGCCACCAAGCCTGAAAAAGATCGGCCCCGGCGTCAGTGCGACTTGCAACTTGCGAGAATTAAAAACTTTTGTTTGTGCGACATAATTGCTGGCGGCTCATTAGAATGATCGTCATTATTATTATTATTATTATTATTATTATTATTATTATTCTTGTTATTGTCGTTTTCTCGCTATTATTATTACTATTATCGTATCGCAAAGATCGTTACTGTATTTTTTCCCATTAATTTAATTTCCACGGTTCCCTCCTTTACATCTTTTCTAATTTAATAACACGATTATGAATATGTTCCCAACGTCAGATCGAAAAAGAATTTATCTTTGATTGTTACTGTTATAGAATATATGAGTTGTAAAACTTTGATCGACATTGAAGAATAACGAAGAAGAATGATGAATAAGAAAAGAAGGATAGGATAGATAGGTAAGTGCTGGAATTTGGTGGAAATCGATAACAGACGTTTGGAAATACGAACGTATGGAGAAGGGAAAACAAGAATATGAAGAATAAGAATAAGAAGGAAGCTAAAAATAAGAGTGAAAGAATGATAGAGAGAAAGAGAAATATTATCATAGGGAAAAGGTTCTTGCGAATGCATACGTACTTAAGAGGAACAACGAAGATGAGGCTCCGATGGCCATTGTTCGTGAGCGAGCCGATAGTTTCCTCATCCGTGATCGTATATTCGCGTTACACGTTCACCAGGTTCTTTATCTTTTCTCCTTATCTTGGAAAGGTGGAAGAAAATGAAAGGAAAAGGAATGGAAAGAATAATAGAAAGAAAGAAAAGAAAAGGATAGAAGGAAGAAGAAATATCCGGGATAGCGTGGAAGATGGAGCCACCTTAATAAGCCAGCCACGCGAGGATCGGTCGAGCGGATATTCGCGATGAGGGATGAGGGAGGGTGGTGTTCTGAGGGGGGTTGGGGGCTGGGTCTACAGTTGTACTAGTCAAAAGAATACCTCGAAGAAGAAGAAGAAGAAGAAGAAGAAGGTAGGAGACGAAGCGGAAAGTGCGATACTTTTCTCTCTCTCTCTCTCTCTCTCTTTCTCTCTCTCTCTCTCTTTCTCTCTCTCTCTTACACTTGATGTTTTTTCTCTTTCTTTTCTTCTTCAACACGGGCAAGCTCGTTATTCGAAGTCTTCCAGGCGCAGGTGACATTCTCGAAGGGTTTATCCGAGAGTACTGGTACTAGCGTGGCAAAAAAAAAGAGAGAAAGAGAGAGAGATAGAGATGCAATGATTTTCGTGGTAGGTAATGGAAAAAACGAGGACGACGGCATCGTTGCCCTCGACGATGAGAACGAGGATGATGAGTGGATACGGTTCTGTCGGAACGGGATGAGGCTAATGGACAAAGGGGCACGGGCGAGAAAATGTTCTATATAGGCATAGCGTAGCCGTGAAAGGGTGCAACCAACGATTAACAACGGGAGGGACGAGAGTGTCAACGAGAGTGTCGTGTCTTCGTGCACCGTTTTCACGCGGTTGTCGTTGTCGTTGTCGTTGTCGTTGTCGTCGTCGTCGTCGTCGTCATAGCCGTCGTCAGGTTTTCTCTTTTTCTACCTTTCCAACCCTTTCTCTTCTTCTTCTTCTTCTTCTTCTTCTTCTTCTTCTCTCAACGCTCAGTGCCATTCCCCGTTCGCGTTGTAATTGAAAGACGACTCGCGTACCATCCCTCGCCTACCAGTCAGCCATCCGAGCTGACGACACCAAAAAAGAGAGAGAGAGAGAGAGAGAGAGAGAAAGAAGAGAGTTACGAAACTCCTCATCGTCTCCTTTGTTTTTATCCCAAGTATCTATCTATCTATCTATCCATCTATATCACACTCTTACTAACTCTAACTTACTCGTGAATAATTTCGAGATGTGTCGTCGTCGTCTCTATAATAATAATAATAATAATAATTAATTTAATATATATTTTATGAAAATTAATAAAGTTATTCGTTGTCGTTGTTTCTGTGTATAAATATTTTATTTCTAACTATCGAATTATAAAATCCTCTTTTTAAGTTAAAACACGATGCCAGCTTACAAAGCAAATTGTCGAATCCTTCGGAAGATTTTCTTGGCTGACGCCTGCGCTTATCCAGGAAATGTTTCCTGCGAATAGTCGCACATGGTGCTAACACCACGATGACGAGGCCTTCTCTCATTAGTCATGAAAACTCGCGCATGAATTATGACCCTTAATTTACACCGGACCCTCTCCTGTTTTTCCCCACGTAAGCAAGCAACACATCCCCCCTTAGGGGAGGGGGTAGTAGGTAGGAGGATGTCCGGAAAGTTGTAAGCAGAAAGTAGGCTAACGACGTGGAGAGATGTACGTGAAAAATATGAGGATGCCTCTAAAAGCGTATATAACGCGTCCCGAGTATAAAATCAATGCGAAGATGCGGCCTCGTTGCGTTCGGAAACAACTAGATGCTTTGAGAAACGGATATTTTAAATATAGAACGTTACAAGGGGCATAGAAAAATTAATGAATATTATATATTATAAAATAATGAACATCGAGAATAGAGTACGCGCGGACCAAGTGTGTTAGTATATTTAAATTTAATACAAATTCAAATAGTTAATTAATCTCGAAAATGAATAATCATTTCACAAATATTCCGTAACTTTTATTTCTTTTCTTTTTTGTATCTCATATACGCACAAATTATATAATAATAATAATATTGTAGAATTTATATAATAGATTAATTTCAATAACAAATCTACAAATTAACTATTTATCGTTCGTAATTGTATGATCGAAGTAAACATTCTATAACGCATAAATATCATTATTATATTTGTCAAACACAATCGAATGATATAAAAATAAAATATATATGAGAGTAAAGCTTTTAACCCCACGTAACATCCTCAAACGAAACACGCAACACGCAAGATTTATTTCACACTAACGTAAAACTCACGACGTCTCTCTTTCTCTCTCTCTCCCTCTCTCTCTCTCTCCCTCTCTTTAGCCCCAACTCTTTTGAACGCGTAGCATGTGGAATGCTAGTACCCGGTATCACGTCGGCATTCGTCGCGAAAGAGAGGCACGCGTGTCACTTTGACGCGTCTCCTACGCAACGCGAGTGCGAAAAAGGGCGGTTTGAAAGTAAAAAAAGAAAAAAAGCTTCGGGAGAAAAGGAAAAGAGAAAAAGAAAGAAAGAAAGAAAGAAAGAAAGAAAGAAAGAAAAAAGAAGCTCGACCTTCCAAGGCAGTACCCTTTTCAACTACCACCACCACCACCACCACCACCCTCCAAAGACCCACCTCCCTACGAAAACCCCCTGGCAGCACCCCTAACACCCCTTAGCGGGCGGCAATGCCCTTTTCACGCACGTCACGGCTGAATTAAGCGCCGTGGCACGACGCGAAAGGCGAGATAAAAAGGAAAAGGAGAGAGGGGAATAAAAAAAAAGAAGAAGAAGGAGGAGGAGGAGGAGGAAAAGAAAGCGGCTCGAATGAAAAGAAGAAAGAGAGAGAGAAAGAGGGAGGAAAGAGGACGAGGAAAGAGAGGAACACGCTAGGCGAATGGCTCGAGCGTGTAACTTCATCGCTTGCGTTTGATCCGCGCGTGCAAAATTCGCGACTGATGCCACGCGTTAACGTGACTTTATATCGTGTCCTTCTCATACGCGAGAATTTACACACACACACACACATTTATATATATGTATATTTTATTTCTCTCTCTTTCTGTCACACACACACACACACTCTTCTCTTTTTCTCTGAATATCCCTTTAGGCAAGCACGACACCCTCGCCCATCGCTGTTTCAAATCCAGAAACACCGTAGTCGTCGTCTGGTTCAAAGCTCGTGCTTTGCTTGAAAAGGATCGGTTCCTTTCTATCGTTGTCGTCGTCGTCGTCGTCGTAGTAGTAATAGTAGTAGTATAGTCTTCGTAGTAGTAGTCGAATGGATGATACGGGCCCCGTGGTTTGTCGCGAACGCGACGATAATTAGCTCGCGAGCTAATTTCGCACAAGCCGATTGTCGCACGCTCGAGTTCTGTGGCCAACAGAGGAAGAGATTATGAAGATACGAAAGAAAGAGAGAGAGAGAAAGAGAGAGAAAGAGTAAGGGAGGGAAAAAAAGGGAGAGGAAAGAAAGAAAGAAGTTTGTCAAAGGAGAGATACGGTCTCGGTTCGATGATTCGAGAATGAAAAAAGGGAGGAATAACGTTCGCCTTTTTTTTTTCTTCCTTTTATTTTTTTATCTTTTTTATTTTCTTCTTTCTTTTTTGTAGAAAGGATTCGCGGTACGATAACGATGACGATCGACCGACCAACCAACCAACCGACCGACCGACCGCCCTTATCGCTTTGAGATGAGTTTGCGATTGTGCCTGACGTTGAATGATACGAAACACGAGATTGATTTATGTTCGGCGCGTTCCCCTAGAAAATAAAAAATATAAAAAAAAAGAAGAAAGAGTGAGAGAGAGAGAGAGGGAGAAGGAAAGCAGGGGGGTGGGGGAGATTGGGTGACGATGACTTTTTTCGAACGAGATCGCTACACTTTTATAACCCCCGCCTGCTTATGCTCTTTCAAGTATATACTTTTTTATGGGCTCTTCTTCTCCGCTGTCATTTTCAAATATGATCGAAGGAAATTGTCAAATCGTTCGATTCACAAGCAATCGAGAGGGCTCAAACAAGAAGGGCAAGTTAGGTAGATAGGTAGGTAGGTAGGAAGCAGCTTTTTAATGAGTTTTCCACTTTTATTAAGGAGCTACATTTTTTCAGCTCGAAATCCTCGATTCACGAGGGTGAAAATGAAGTAATAAGAATCCATGGTGATTCTTCATCGAGTAGATCTTTATGCAAAGTGCTTCCTATTGTGCGTATCAGTGTTATCAGCGTTAAAAATATTATAAACCTATAATATATACTACCGTAAAATCTCTAATTATTATACTTCTTATTTAATAAAATTTTTGTTTCTCTCTCTCTCTCTCTCTCTCTCTCTCTCTCTCTTGAATATTTCTTCAAAGTATTGACAGAAATAAAATCTACGTGTTATTTTGTTTTGACAAATTGTCGAAAAAGAAGAAAGAAAAAAAAAAGAAAAAAAAAGAAAGATGACTCGAAATACCACGTGAGATGATATCGTGTGTCGGGTGCAGCAAGAGTTAGCTCGGTAGCTCAGAACGGTGGTGCACGGCTCGATGCACCGGTGCAGCAACGTAGTAGTACTTGGTGAACATAAGTGCGAATTGCAACACCAACACCGGGAGAACTCCAGTTCCCCCCTTTCTTCCTCTCGCGCGTGCATACGCCCACCCCTTTACCCTTTTCCAAGCTTTCTACTCTGTCCTCCATGTCGCCTCGACGACTACAGAGGGTTGGTTGCGAAGCGAGTGCCGTTGCGTGCATAACGTGCGGACGCGTATACTAATTACGGCCGCTTCCATTTTGCAGCATCCGACGCCCGCGAATCCTCCCCCTGTTCCTGCCCCCGTTCATCCTCCACCTCTTACCGCGTTCACTCTCAGGGCTGTAACTAGTCGAGCTCGTTCACAATCGCCAAAAGACAAGGACAACTATGTCCTTTGATTCATGGTTACCTACCTAACTATCTTCAAAGACAGATCATCTCCCTTTGTATAATTGAAAATGTACCAAACCGATAGATTTATCTCATTCTATTTGACACAAAACACAAATGATTCGTTTTTGATTATACTTTTCAATTAATAGGATTACCTTTAATTAGAATAAGTAACGAGATACCATGATTTATTACGAAAAAGCTTTAAATTTATTTCAATTTATATCGATAGATATTATCGTTCTATTTTCTTCTGTATAATAATATTTCGAAAATGGAAGATACTTAAAATTAACTAAAAACGTATTCGCGATGGAATAGAAATGAAAAGGCCCGTCGCAGCCACGTCCCTGAGGATTTACCCTCTCCCGATCCTCCCGTAGTGCATCCTGTCGTCTGCTTCATCCCTTTTTATCTACTTCACCCGGTGAGAAGAGCCTTTAATTAACATTTCGATTCTTGGAAAATTCGTTTCTGTCGTCGTCGTCGTCGTCGTCGTCGTCTTCGTCGAGCTCGGCATTTCGTTTCTACGACTGCATCGACGACCAACGTTTTTCCAGTTGCGTCGTAGAGAAACGAAAAGAGAAAGAAATAAAGAAAGAGAGAGAGAGAGAGAGAGAGAGATTGAGTGCCTGAAGGAAGAAGAAGAATGGACGCAGAGGGAAAGACCGAGACAGAACCGGGAATCTTCTCTTTGTCACCAACGAACCGTCCTCTTTCGCATTCTGGTAATTAGTTCGTTTGCCTCTACTAATTATGTTACCTTTTTAATAATATCCGAGTTAGAAGATATTTACCTAGCTTATATATAACAAATACGATCATACTCATTGATATAATAATATATATATATTTTCAATGTTACCGTCGTTTTTGTTACTTTAATTGAAATATTCTTATCCCTAGAACAACTAGAGATACACATAGGAAAATATATTCTTTAGAATTTATAAATATTATCTAATTACAAACGATAAATCTCGAATATCTTAACGATATCCTTTAGCTCTGTAATAAAAAAAAAAAGACGATTGCAAATAAAAATGTTGTTAATAACACACATATATATATATTAATAAAAATGAATTCATGTTCGCTAATTAAAACGAGGCGAGTTGGAAAAGAGTTGTGCCCTAGAAAAGTTATCTACAAATGTTAAAAAAAAAAAAAGAAAAAAGGGCCCGTAGTACGTCGTGCTTGCATTTATCACACACCGACGTAGAAAAAAAAAAAACACACGATCGAGTAATCGTTCGTCGTGAACGACCCTTCTCGCAAGATTCGAAAAGTTTTCCAGGTTTCGCTTGTCGAGAGGGAAGAGAAAAGGGAAAGAAAGAAATAAAGTAATAAAAGAAAGAAAAAGATAGAAAGCGAGTTTATCTCTCGTCGTCGTTCTCTTACACCACCACCACCAACAGCACCGGCAAAACCTCATCGAGGCTCGCAATTAGGGGCGTCGTAGATGGCTGCCTCCGCGACGCTCCACGACGCTACGTCGCCCTTTTGCCTGTTATTTAATTGGGATGTGCAATTGAATGACACTCGGTACGCGGCCGTAACGGGAAAGAGTTGTCGCCGTTGGTGCCGGGCCTAACGACGCCATTGTGGATTCCCACTTCGAGCTACTTCAACTCTTTTTTACGAGTTCTCTCTCTCTCTCTCTCTTTTTCTTCCTTCCTTCTTCTTTTTTCCTCTTTCCTCTTCCCCTCGCCACCCCTACACCCCGATCTTTCCATCCCACTTGTTTTTCTCTCTTTTGCCCCCTTTCTTTTTTAATTTATTTTAATTTATTTTATTTTATTTTATGTCGTTTGTTTTATACTGTTTATTTGTTCTTCTTCTTTTTTATCTCGCAGGATTTGATCGAAAGGGAAAACGGTTCATTGAAAGATAACGAGATAACTCGAAGTCGTTCGGGAATTTATTATATCGAATAAGATTGATCGATAGGTAGTAGATAGATAGGTAATATTTATATACAATATTTTTTTGTCTAATTCGTTTGAACGATTTCTCTCTATCTGTCTCTCATTCTTATGCGAATAAAAATAGTTTGGATAATAACGATAAAACGCGATCCGTCTAAGGATGATCGACGGTTGAAGACGCGAGAGAGAGAGAGAAAGAGAGATAGAGAAGGAAAGAGTCGGTTCTCTATTGTTATCGTCTGTACTGTAACTCCAAGGAGAAAGAAATAAGCCCTAAGGATCTAAAAGGGAGGATGATAGAGGGAGGGAAAGATGTGGCGAATGAAGGAAGGGTAAAGAAAAATATAAAGAAAAAGAATGAACTTTTCGTACGGTGTTTAAAGTTCCCGTTTTCCTACGATGAGAAAATAATATTTCACGTTAACCTCGTAGTGGGGTGTAGGTAGTGCCTGTTTCGTATTACCAAAGAAAGAAGAAATCTCTATCGTACCCAACCGAACGGATACCAAAACGTACGAACGAACGAATGAACGAACGAATGAAAGATCGTTAAAAAGAAAACGAAGGATAATCTTTGCATTGTCGCCTATGGTGGTATCCCTTTTTAAAACGTTCCCCCTCATCCTTATTTCATATTGCTTCTTGGATATGGATTAAAGATTAAGTATTACTCGTAGCTGCGATGGAAAACTACGTACAATGATCCGCGTCAAAATATTGTACGCTTGTAAATGTGATATATACGACAACGACGGGATTGGTTATGTATGGAAAATAATTTGCTTTCTTCTTTTTTTCTTTTTTTTTTCTTTTCTATTTTTTTTTTACATGACGCGTTAACGCGAATGAAAACAAAATGATGTATCTAATCAACTACGAGTATACGTATATATTTAATACAATATGTATGTATGATGAATTACACGAGATTACGATCAAAGGAGAATAAAGTTATATCGTAAATTATCTCGTAAGGCTCATCTCCTCGTATCTGAAATCCACGGATGGTGGATGAGTAAGCGAAGTAGAAATAAGAGCAAGAAAAAAGAGAAACAGAGAGAGAGAAAGAAAGAGAGAAAAAAAGAGAGAGAGAGAGAAATCGACGGAAACGAAGTTGTTGAGACGTACTAACAAGAAGGCGCCGAGCGAGAAAAACCAAGGAGTCCCTTAACGAGATCACCTTCGTGGAAGACGCAGCGATGCAGATTCCCAAGATATCCCGTAGGACGACGGAGGAGACACCCTTTGGCACTCTTCTTCTTCTTCTTCTTCTTCTTCTTCTTCTTGGCATAGAATGAAGGGAAAAGAGATAGAAAGGTAAAGAAAGAAAGAAAGAAAGAAAGAAAGAGAAAAAAAAAGAAAACGAGAGATAGAAAGAGGGAAAGAAAGGAAAGAGGAAAGGAACGGGGACGGTGTGGGGGGAGGGGGAGGGAAAGGAAAATGTGCATCTTGGACCACTCGAGGCGGGCTCATTACGCCGACAATAATTAACGTTGCTTAAAGTGTCGTTACGGAAATAAGCAGCGAGTGAATGAGCGAAATACGCGAGAGAGAGGGTAAGAAGGGACGAAGTATCCGAACCCCCGTCTATCCATCGCGGTGCTCTACGTTAATAGAAAACGTTTCCATTGGAGCTCTCGCCCTCGTTCGTTGCCCCTTTACCATCGGTAGTGGCACCATCCACCACCAACCACTACCAACCACCACTACCATCACCACTACCATCACTACCACCAACATCTCTCGCAATCTCCGACGTCGCCCGCGTTGAAAATATAATTCAACGATTCTCCTGCTTCAAGTAGTAGAAGAAACACGAACTAACGCGAAAGCAAGAAGGAGAAAGATAAATAGGAAGAGGAGGAAGTACAGGGTTGGCGTAGAAGGAAGAGGAGGAGGAGGAGGAGGAGTTGGAGAAGCAGCCCGGCGCTGAATGCCCAATTATTATATCGCGAAATATCTGCCAGAAAATTGGATAATGCGCGACGGCGAAGACGAGGCAGTGCCGGCTGGCTGAAGGATGAAAAAAGAAAGAAAGGAAGAAAAGCAATGCTCTGGGGTGGGAGGGAGGAGGGGATGCCTGGTAAGGGAAAAGAGAGCTTGGAAAGCTCTAGTAGAAATGGACGAGCCTCGACGAAGGGCGCTGAAAATCTACCTGACGCTACTTCCTTCTCTCTCTCTCTTTCTCTCTCTTTCTCTCTTTAACTCTCTGTGTGCAAGAGTCTACATGTAGATACAGACACAAATATATATATATAAAAATATAGTGAAGACACACATAGAAGAGAAAGAGAGAGAGAGAGGATTCTACGTTGGCGAAAGGAAAGGAAAGCGTAGAAAACGCCAGTCAACGGCAGCAAGTAGGCAGGCAGGCAGGCAGGCGGCAGGCAGGCACAGGCAGTATGCGGAAACCGCGGCGGAATGACACTCGTGCTGGCGCTAATTGGGCCCTCGAGGTGACGCCACAGCGAGAGGGATGCTCTCTCCTCTCTTCCACCATCCTCCCAAAGCCTTACTCCCACCCCCTATCCCTCCCGCCGTTCCTCTTCCTTCATCGCCCTTCTTCTGCTACTGCACCGCGCGCGCTACTACCGAACGACTACGACTACTAATACTACTACTACTGTGACGATGATGACGACGACAAGAAGAGGCTTTTCGGGGCTTGGAAATGCCTCGAGGAGAGGAGAGGAGAGGAGAAGAGAGGACTGGAGGTCCAAAGAGAAACAGACTACGTCTATGTATGTGTGTGTGTGTGTGTATTATATCTATCTATCTACGTATTTATGTATATATTTATGTTCGCGAACGTGCACGTATCTCTGTGTATGTATGAAAGAGAGAGAGAGAAAGAGAGACAGAACGAAATATCGTATTAAATCTTACCGGGTGCACGCCTCTGGCAAGCGTTTGCACGGACGCGCGCGCGTTTCTGCATAATTATGTGCAACGGGCGTGGCGCGGATCACGCGCTTCGAGAATCGTGACGAGAAAGTCACTTTTCGTTCGACGACACCAACCGACCGACCTCGTTCGAGCGCATCGCGATCGAGTCTGGTTACCAACTCTCTACTCCTTCCTCGTCACTTTTTTTTTCTTTTTTTTTTGTTTTCTTTTCTTTTTTCCTCTCTTACGTTTTTTTCATCCTCCCCCAAACCCCTGCCCCACGTCCCTTTTCTTTCTCCTGCCTTTTTTTTCTTCTATTTGTTCATAAGAGAGGATGAGAAAGAATATTATTTGCTAAAAATATAGGTTTTTCTTTTTCTATTTCTTTTTTTTTTTTCTAAGAGGGAACATCGTTGCATCTCGATCTCGAATTATTTAATTTATTAAAAAAACGAAATATAAAAACAACGATTCTTGCGTCGTATTTTTGTTGTTGAAAGGATATTACAGATGTAAGTCAAGGTGTTCGCACATTTATTGTTTTGTTTGGAATGTTTTTTAAGAGAAAAATAAAATATGATGGTATTAATATTAAATCGAATTTCTATATGATACTAGTGACGTCAGCATTAGAACTATATTACCTTAGCAAGATAGAGAAATGTAGAACAAAAGGTACGAAGGACGAGAAAATACGTTTGCTTACTCACCGTGTAAGGAAGAGGAAACGTTATGGACAGGCTGCAACAAGTCGCAGATCGTGCGATTCCTCTGAAACAGTCGAGATAAAAGGTTGTGTATCAGGGAAAACGACCGACGTGATTTTATGATAGATAAGATTTACCTAAAGGAAACGCGAGGAAATGAATAAAAATTGTTATTCGGTAATAGAAGAAGAAGAAGAAGAAGAGAGGTAAGTTGAAATGAAATATAATATTACGTTAATGTATTACGAGAAATTACCTATACTATACTTTGAGTACCTACTTTTATGATATTTTCAAAGAATCATGATAGAATTGAGAAGATAAAAATAAAGGAACTATCCGGAATCGATCTCGAAAATATAAAGAAAAAACGAACGAATTTATATACGAACGTTATACTTATCTCTCTTCTATGTAGTATATTATATACGTCATATAATATATTTTATTGCTATATTCATAGCGTTTACAAAGACGCACGGTGAAACTGCCTCGTTAAATATTTTACGGTGCGATCCAGTCAACTCCACCCTTCTCCTCGTATCCGTTTTGCACGAAGTCACTTCGATTCGATGGTAACATATACGTGTATAATATGTGAGTTCGAGTATCGCGAAAAATAAGTAAAGAAAAGTAAAGAAACAGTGGTACAAAAAGAGAGAAAGAGAGATCCGACGATAAAGGGATCGAACGATGCACCCCCGTTCGAAATTTTGTAAAAGTATAAAAAAAGAACAACTCAAAAAAAAAAAAAAAAAAAAAAAAAAGAACGAATGTTTAACGTAGCGGAATCTCATAAAAATTGTAAATTTCTTCTTAACGAATCCGAGCGTAGCGTTTTAATGTGCCCCNAATATGTGAGTTCGAGTATCGCGAAAAATAAGTAAAGAAAAGTAAAGAAACAGTGGTACAAAAAGAGAGAAAGAGAGATCCGACGATAAAGGGATTCCGTGACGTGTTTGTTGTTTCACCTTTTTCCTCTTTAAAAAAAAAAAAAAAAAAAAAAAAAAAAAAAAAAAAAAAAAAGAAAAAAAAAAAGAACGAATGTTTAACGTAGCGGAATCTCATAAAAATTGTAAATTTCTTCTTAACGAATCCGAGCGTAGCGTTTTAATGTGCCCCAATAAGCATTCTCAAAGGGAGTCATTTGCTTTTTCTAGATCCCGTTATCCTGCTAAGCGGTAAAAAAGAAAAAAGAAAAAAGAAAAAAGCGAGAGATAGAAAGAAAGAAAGAAAGAAAAAAAAATCGATCGACGAGAGGACAAGGGCTGTCACAAATTAGCTGCCCTCTCTCTAGTATACACAATTTTATAAATTCCCTTAACGCCCCGGCGACTTGTTTTTTCTTTTCTTTTTGCTTTTAAGAGTTAAGAGAATAAAAAAGAAAAAAAGAAAAACTAATAATTGTCGTTGGACGAAGTTTAAAGAGAGAACGAACGAAGGAGAGGATCTCGCGAGGAGAGAAGAAAAAAAAAAGGATGAGTCTCTCGTTGTCCTCGTGAGAAGAGAAAGAAGAAGAAGAAGAAGAAGCAGAAGAAGAAGGCCTTCGAAGTATAAAGTTTGCCCATTTGCGAGAACGGGCAAGTTTTATTGCACGGTTATACGAGAGAAAGAAGCATCCATCCCGTCGGAAAGATAGTTTTAATGTTAGTTTCGTTGTTGCTTTGGAAAATTCACGCGGTTTCTTTCGACGAATTTTCCCCTAAAGGTAAATACAAAAGACATTTCACGATATTTCTCTCTTAACCTAAGTCATCATCGTCATCGTCATCGTCATCGTCATCCTTTTAAAGCTCGTATATACTTCCGTTTATCCGTTTCGTTTGTTCGAACATTTATTTTCGATTTTAAATCGCGGACGAGATTCGTAGGGATCGTAGCTTGTGGTAAGGATCAAGAAAAGATCGAAAGAATATAGAGAAAAGAAAAAAGGGAGCTTGAGGTCCCTTTCAAGTTCGTTCGTTCGTTTGGAGGCTCGACACTTGGAGAGGGATTCGCCTATGCGAATGCGATGAAATCCAAGAACGATGGAAGGAAAGAGAGAAATAAAAAAATAAAGATGGAGCAGAGGTAGTATAGAAAGAGGGGGTGGGCAAGAAAAAAGAAAGAAAGAAAGGAAGGAAGGAAGAAAAAGAAAGAGAGAAGTCGGATAGGAAGGGTTTTGCGAAGGGAGTCGGTCGGTGGTGGGCCCTCGACCTCGATTTTCAGAACGATCTCGAGTCGTTCGTTGGGTTGGGAGTCGAGCAGAGCTAAGCGAGACAAGGCCGCGGGGGTGCAGTTGCTGGTGCAGTTGCCGGTGCATTCATTCGGCCATTTCGGGGATAGCACACGGCCGCCGAAATAAATGACCGAGAAGCAGCAGCAGCATCGGGGTCCTGGGCATTCATGAACTCTACTCTCTAGGTACTGCCCTCGAGAAAAAGAGAGAGAAAAAGAGAAAGAGAGAGAGAGAGAGGGCTTTGCTCTAGTGCCTTTGGAATTCCGATTGAGGAGTTCGTATGAGAGGATAAGAGGGCTGTACGGTGATGGAGAAGACGAAAGCGGAGGAGTAAGAGGATGGATGAACGAGGGCAAACGCGAAGGGGGCAACGGATGGATCGAGTATAGAAAAGAGGGTAAGAGGTATTAGGGGGAAGGGGGGGTGGTGGTGGTGGTGGTAGGTATGCCTTCTTTCACGTCAGCCTTCTGAACGATCGACCGAATCGCAGGTGAGTGCCTGCGACCGCGTGCGATTTATTTATATAAACGCCGAGTCACCGGTTATTAATGAGAGGTGTCGTCTCCTCTCCTCTCCTCTCCTCTCCTCTCCTCTCCGCTTTCACCTCCACCTCGATCACCTTCTTCTTCATCAACACTCACCTCCTTCCTTCCTTCCTTCCTTCCTTCCTACTCTACTCCTTCTTCCTATTCCTCGACGACGCGCCATGTCGACACCGAATATCGATCTTTCTAATATTATTTTTATTAAGAAAAAAAAAAGGAAGATAAAATAGAGTAATTATTTATTTTTTGCTCGTATCTCCCTTAGTCGCAGACAAGCGAATCTCGAAAATACCTTCTTCAAACATTTTGTGTGTTCCCCCTCTTAGTTGTTTTTTTTTCTTCTTCTTCTTCTTTCGTTTCCTTCTTGAAAAATGTGTTTTCGAAAGATGGATTTTCGTGGATCCCTGTCTGCGCGTTAACCCTTTCTTTTTTTTTACAGTTGATGCATCTAAACGATCCTAATTCGTAAAAGAATTTTAGCAGAAAAGAAACCTTGGAAAATTCATTCTGCCAGTGTGACCAACTGTCCCTCCCCCACCCTTGAACTTTCACAAAGTATCGTCATCTTTGCTACTACCGCCACGGAGTCAGCTTGGATTTTTCGATCGTACGAGAAATGATGGGTCACCTGCTTTCGGGGTACCCTACTAACCATTGATGAGTTGAATTATGAAGGTCCCCGAGGAAGTACCAAAACGGATTGACACCTGGATATTCTTCTTCCCGACGATGTAGACGGGGAAAAGTTTCGAGCACGCTTGCGCTATCGATCCTCATTCTTTCTTTTTGCTTCAACTTCTTGACCGGTTAATGTATTACCTTTTTTTATTTTTTTCGTTTTGTTGTTTTTTTTCCGTCAACGAAGTCGAACCGTGAAATTTTTGTCGACATAAATCCGATCACCGATAAACGACGAATCATCATCTGGCACGAGTCCGGCTTTCGTTAAAAATAATCTCAAGTTGAAAATAAAATCTCAAAAGATGAGATATCTTACCACCCCTCGCCCCAATTCCCCCTTCGGAATGTTGTTCCACTTCGAAAGACATGATTTCCAAACGCGATACAATGACACGGTGATTCCTTTGAATTCGACTTACGGAAGAATCCGTCCTTCCAGTAAAAAGCACAATATCCTATCGTCGCATCGTGGCACGTGATATTTTAATAAGTTCCTTTTAGTTAGCCCAAAAGGGAAGTAAAATATATCATTCGTACGTCGATTATTAGAATATTTTTCTTTCTTCCTTTTTTCTTTTTTCTTTTTTTTTTTTTCCAAAGGGATCTCGCCGTCAAAAGTATTTGCCGAAAGGATCGTCAATGATTTTTGCTTGGTAATGTTCGAAATCGATTACTCCAGTCGCGTTGTATACAAAATTGAAAACATTTGTCATTGCGGTAGTCGTCGATAGGTCGATCGCATCAAAATGATACGTTTCTGAATGAAATTGCAACTTCTACTTTTTTCTTTTTTTTTTTTGTGAATTTTATAAGTAGCGGAGTAACTAAGGTCACAAAATTACATAGTATAATGCAAGCGTGATTAGATGCAAAAGATAATTTGTAAAAGTTTTTGAAAAGATGTCAGGAGGAAGAGAGTGAGTGAGAGAGAAAAAAATTCTTGGATCATCAATAAAATGATCTAGGATCTATAATTCAACGATTATCTGAATCTTTTGGTAGTCGTCTACGTTGTGTTTGCTTTTCTAGCATGGCGGGTCTGTAGCAGCAGCAGCAGCACGCTTTTCGGGGGTGGTTCTGCGGCCACCGTGACGATGGATAAGGAATGAAAAGAAATGGAGGGGTGTGCGGTACTGAAGGGAGACGAAGAACCAGGTGTCACTCGGCAAGGACACAAAGAAGTGATGGATGTCTGGCACGGCTACCCTCGTAACGTGTCACGACCTCGACACCTCAGGTGTCACTTTGGGTCCACGCCTCGTTATCTTCCGAACGGAGAAAAGGAAGTCGATTCTTTTTTCTCCAGCTCTCGTAACTTTGATGCGTCATCGAATACACCGATCTTTTTCTACCACCTACTATTATTATATATACTAAAATCATTTCAAACATTTGTAGTATATCCATTATCTAAACTTTGACTTAATCGTAAGTTAATATTCCTTATGTGAAATATCTCTTTTAAAGATATTCATTATTGGATTTCTTTTATTATTATCACATTTTTTGTTTAGATCTTCTCTAAAGAAAAAATTAATCATCTATAAACGATAACAATTTTATATATATATTATATACAAGTTATTTCACATTTTGATTTTGTTGTCTCTATATGCTCATTAAACGTACAATACACTCCCTAGCTTCTTAGATCCTATCATAACTACATTATACTTTTTTTTTTCTTTCTCTCTGAAAAAAAAAATACCTAAATGACAATGGCAAGGTACTCGCTGGACTGGTAGTAACACCTGGAAAAAAGCTTTAAACTTGAGTCACTTAAATCGTAGGTGGCGTGAAAATTGAATGGCTGCGATCCTTCGGTAGGATCTTTACGAATTCCAAGATATATTCTATAGAGTCTTGTACTATAAAAGACATATACTTATATATCTATATACATACAAACACATACACACACATATACATAGATCTTGCACCTGGCGAATCTAAGATTCGTCTCAAAGTCGGATTTCTTTTCATTATTCCATTGAGCGTTTCATGCTCTCCCTTCCAAACCTTTTGTCTGGCCACGCGACCATGGAAGATGTAAAGAAAAAGATCAAAGAAAAAGGTTCATTTATCGAACCCGTTCGTGCCCATCGTAGTCTCTCATCGTTCGCAAGACAATCCGGCAACGTTTGTCTTGCTTATAAACGTTGTCTTGTTTTAAGGAGAATCCAACGACTATAACAGGGGCACACGCAGGGATGAGAGACATCAAACGACGAACCAGGGACAAAGGAATTTTCACCAAACGACTTCCATCTTACACTCGTTCATCTTCACTCTCACTTTCCACCTTATATCCGACGATCAACGATATCTTTCTATCGTAAAACAGAATATTTCCTAGAAATTACATCAACGATAAGGAATAATCTAAGCAAATACGTATGCATGATGAACTGTTAATTATAAAAATGATATAAATTTATGTCTCAATAATTTCTCGCTAGATATTAGGACATGAAATTATCGTTAAAGAGTATAACACAAAAAATAAATGTAACATTAATTAATATCATTACATTTTATATAGAACAATTACTTGAACTTTCGTTAGAAAGTAATGAACATTTTGTACTTATGTTACTTTGGCATTAAACGTTAACATAAAATCGAGAATTACGTAGTAAAGAAAAAAAGAAAAGAAAAGAAAAAAAAGAAAAATAGAATATTCCAAGACCGAAAATCGGAAACGAGCGTCGGTCAGTTGACGGAATAAGAGTTTCTACCCTTCAGAGTCGTTCCAGTGACTTCTTTTCGGTTGAGGTAGGTCCTGCAGAGGGCAGCTCATTTCCTTTTCAAGTGACCGGGGGTGCAATTCTACAACGACAAGCAGCCCCTCCTCCTATCCCGTGGCCTTATCCCTCCCACGTCATCCATTGAGTCCAAGCCGACAATGGAGAGCGTTCGTCCAGGGCACAGAAAGAAGCCAAACTTGAGAAGAAGTAAAAGAGGAGTAGAGGAAAAGGAAAGGAGAGGGGCAGAAGGGGGGTAGGGAACGGGGGAGGAAAAGGAGGAAGAGTACAAAAAGGAGGAAGAGTACAAAAAGGAAAAAGTAGAAGTAGAAGAAGAAGAAGAAGAGGAGTCAAGCGAGGATGTGAAGAGAGAGGGGCCCTCTCGTCGCCTACCTACAACCAACACACACACACACACACACACATATATATACATGCACGTGCACTGATATCCTAGGTCTCTGAAAATTCCATTCATACGCGAAGGCTAAAGTCGCTCGGCATACAAAAGCAAAAGAGACCCCGAAACGAGCACGACGCCACGCGTAAGCATCAACGCGATGGACTACTACTACTCGGGGAAGCACTTTTCTAAGTGAAAAAGTCGACTTCGCATTTTCGACGATTCAAGAATGAATGGCAGCATATTTTGCCGCCTCCAAAGATACTCCTCCTCCTCCTCCTCCTTCTCCTTTTCCTCCTATTCCTCTTCCTCTTCCTTCTCGTTCCTGCTCATTTTACAAAATAAAACCGCACCGTTGGATGCGCTTCTTTATGTAAACCGTTCCATCTCCTACCCCATTGTCTCGACTGCTGTGTACTTAGAATTAGAAGATTACGAAGAGTGGAAAGAAATGAAATAGGATTTAATTTTATTCGTTCGTATTTTATTAGAACGTTTACTGAACGCGTATTGAACAACACACTCTCAACGAGAAGAGGAGAAGAAGAAAACAAAAAAAATATAAAAAAGATAAGAAAAAGAAAGTTAAAAAAAGGAAAAAAGTGTTCGAGAAAATTGTGTTAAACTATTAAAAAAAAAAAAGAAAAAGAAAAAGGGAGAGCGAAAAAAACCGGGAATAACGCGTGTAATCGTAAAGACGACGTCGAGAGGCGCAAAAGAGGGATGAAACGGGCAACAGGCAGCGGCGGTGGCGGTGACGGTGACGGCGGCGGAGGGGGACCGGGGGTGAATGAGTGACCTTGACAAAACATCGCGGCCACGGAGCGAAGCCGTTGAGCCGCGAGAACAAAGAGATTCTGTCGTCCTTTGTCAAACGACGAGGTCCCTATCTCTCTGTCTCCTCCCTCCCTCCCTCCCGCACCCTCTCTCACTCTCTCTATCTATCTCTTTTTCTCTTTCTCTTTATCACCGAACTTCAACATCTCTATTTCCTTTCTCTTTCACTTACTTTTATCTATTTCTATTCGCCTCATTCGCATTATCACTCTCTCGCACTTTCACTAATCGGCACCCTTTGTTCCTCAACGGGACTTTGCATTCTTGCAACCGTCGGAATCTCCTAGTTCGATCTTCCCCCTTTTCGTTCATCTTCGTAAACTCAATTATTATGCGAATCGTTTAATTCTTACGTTTTTGTTATTATTATTTAAATGCATCGAACTTTCCTTCCCCTCTCTCACTCTCTCTTGTTCGAATTATAACGAACTAAATTACGTATAAATAATTAGCAAACGAATCGATTGAAATCTAACGTTGACGTATTAAGCAATAAATAATTAAACTGTACCCTTAATGTGGAATGAGTCAATATTAATCGAAAACTCGGTAACGAACTTTCTCCGTTAAAACATATATATATATATATATATATTTCACGTTTTATTCGTACAATTAAATATTTGAACTAATTAACGAAAGACAGACTAATCTTTTAACATTGTCGGTCTCGGGAGATCGTCGACCTTTTAAAAAGGAACGAGTTAATGTCCCTTTTTTTTCTTCTTTCTATATACCACACGCTTTTTATCTAATTATTATATTATTATAACAGAAGAGTGTTATACTATAAGATTAATACAAAATGTTTTCAAACGTGAGAAGAATTAGTTCCCACCCACCCACTAAAAATGTTCTCTCGAAGTCTATAAAAGAAAAGAAAATTAAAAAAAAATGGAAAGGGAAGAAAGGGAAGAAATACATGCAGAAGAAAAATATAAGAAATTTGTGATCGTTCGTTTACGAAGTAGTTGTCGATATTAAAGAAAGAGAAAGAGAAAAAAAAATAATATCTAAAGGAAAGAGAAAGTGGACGACGAGAAAGAAGACGACAAGTTGGGAAAACACTTAGCCGGGGCAGCTAATGCTTTTATCGCGACCCTTGATTTTTCCCCCTCGAGTGACTTTCGGTACAAATCAAGGCATTTGTCCCCGCGATGAACGGTAAATACGTTTTCGACGCCCCTGCGTGAAATAATGGTTGCTTGCTTGCTTGCTTGCGTGCGTGCGTGCGTGCGTGCGTGCGTGCGTATGCTGCGCGCGGCACGTAGTTCTTGGCCCAAACGAAGGTTCGCGCAGTTACGCTTTCGTAACAATATGCGTCTGTCGAGCAAATCTCTTTCTCTCTTTCTCTCTTTTGAGAATAGAGAAAGAGAGAGAGAGAGAGAGAGAGAGAGAGAAAGAGAAGGGTGAGAGATAGACCGAGTGGCGGAAGAATGGCACTTTATTAGTACTCCGACAACGAGACGAGACAGAACCCTCTTCTTTATCTTCCTTTCAGAGATATTACTCTACCATTATTATTATTATTATTATTATTATTATTGTCATCATCTTCCAAAATTGTTCTAAACGAATCCGAGAATTTCTCTGAGAGATATAATTTAACCAATTAATTGATAAATTTATTTTTCTCGCCAAATCGAATATTATTTTTCTAAACTTGATATTCTATCGAACGCGTATATGTTATTCTAGATTTTCTTTATTAAAGAATTTAAGAAGATGACGATGAAACACGTTGAGAAACAGACTATCGAACAAATAGAAAGATTTTGAGAAGAAAGTAAAGAAAAATAAGAAGAAGAAGATGAAGAAGAAGAAACGTTCTCTTCGAAAATGATTTAATTCGTCGTTTTCCCGTCGTGCTCCAGGATGGCAGCAGCTTTCGCTCGGAGGGTACAGCCACCCTAGAGTTCGAGATCGTCGTGCGCGTGCGAGTGAGAGAGTGAGAGAGAGAGAGAGAGAGTTAGAAGGGGATGAAGTATAGTGGGCCACGTAGACGCGTAGGAGGAGGTGGCAGGAGGAGGAGTAAAGAGGTGGAGGCTCTCCATTGCAGTCCGTCGCCTCATCCAGCGGGTGGGAGTAGCCGACGGGGATACTACTACGAGGGGTGGTGGTAGTGGTGGTGATGATGGTGGTGGTGGTGTGGGCTCAGTTGGTAGGGGGTGGCAGCATTATTGCTGCTAGTGGTAGTGGTGGTAGTGGTGGTGGTGGTGGTGCCGATGTTTTGTCTTGCTAGGAACGCGCTTGCGCGACCGCCCGCCGCCCCACCCCCCCCTCTCCTTACCCTCCTACCCTCGTCGCGCTTCTCGCGCCACCCCTCTATTGATTTTGTTACAAACCAACGGCAAACCCCCTCGTCGGCCCACCTCGATCCGAGCGCACGGCGGACTACGATACGCGCCGATGCGTGTATACGTCCTCCACCATCCTCTCTCTCTCACTCACTCTCTCTTATCTCTACCTATATATAGTATATTGTATATACCGTTTCTACTCTCTCTTTCTCTCTCTATATGTGTCCACACGATACATCGTTTCTACCTACGTGAAACGTTCCCAGAATACATACGCGGTCCACGTTTTCTCCAACGACTGTCTCAGCAAGCTCTTGTCTCTCTGTCTTTTCTGTTTTAAACATATATATATATATATATATATATATATATATATATATATATATTCCTAGGATTTATCGAAATTGATCGACCGATTTTGACATAAGAAATATCACTAAAGTATTTGGAAAAACAAAGTTTTACATTTAAAAAGAGAGAGGGAGGGAGATAGAAGGGGAGAAAAAAGAAAAAAAATTCTCTCTCTTTCGAAGAGATTTATATTGAGTTTTTAGTATGATACTCGAAACTTGGGATTGCGTTGAGCGAATCTTTTGCCAAGCTAACTCTAACTCACTAGCTAAGCTTGACCAGAAACTCGAGACTTACTCTCTCTCTCTCTCTCTCTTTCTCTCTGGTTCTCTCTTCGTGAAGCAGACAACGTTCGGAGAAGCATTCGCAAGTCCCCAACCGATTTCAAGTAGCACGTGCTCTCGTGGTCGCCCTTACACTCACGTCCGACCAAGAAGAAGTACTCGAGAGCATTTGCGGTGGATTTGGCGGTACTCCGCACCACGGGAGCCCTACTTCTGCCCTCTTGCTCTCCACACACCCTCCGAACCATCTCTCTCTCTCTCTCTCTCTCTCTCTCTCGAACTCCGACTATCGCTCGTTCTCTCTACTTTGCGTTCACTTTCGAGAGACCCCATATGATACGCCGTCATAATCCTCGTCTATCGGGAGGGAGCCGGTCCGTGGATTAAAAGAGAGCTTTTTCTCCCTGGCTTCCGAGAGATTTACATTTTTTTTTCTTTTTCTTTTTTTTCTTTTATTTTTTAACTCTCCCCGAGATTTCTCCTACACGCCTTTGCCGTTCATCTAGCGCGTCTGCTTGCTACCTTCATTCCTTCCTTCCTTCTTTCCTTCCTTCCGCTAAATCTGCACCGTTTTTTTCGCAATCATCAGGCCAACTCATTTTTCTCAAATTTTGATCGTTCATCCGAGAAAATGAATTTTCTAATTCCTTCTTCTTCTTCTTCTTCTTCATCATCATCTTCGTTTCTTCGTGAAATAAATTTTATTCGAATTGAACGTTGTACCATTCACTCTTTGAGAAACCATAGCAAATTGGATCGTCTTTGGTACATGTATATATATATATATATATATATATATATATATATATGTATGTATATATGTATTAGGTATATGTTTCTTGCTTGTACGATATATCGCCAGGCAATCCCACGAAACAAGGCTCTTGAATCTCAGCACGCCTGACTTACGCGGGATCCGGCTTAACGGAGCAAGTCTGGTTTCGTTTGCACGAACGAAGCCACCAGATGTCGATTTGAATATTTTAACAGTCTCCGCATCGGCGAAAAATGACACGATCGACCATAAAACGAGGAACAAAGTTTCCAAGAAGAAATTTTCGCGTGTCTTTTAATAATAATAGTAATAATAATAATAATACACACAGTATATAGGATAAATATCTGACCTCTGTATTTTCACGTTCTTCGTCTCAACTAAACGAAACTTTCGATTCGTCGTTTTATATATATATATATATATATATATATAAATAATCTTACATTATATTACAATAATTAATATTAACTTTCGTTATAATAATCATTGAACAAGTTACTAATAATGTTTTCTTTTTTATTTTTTTTTTTTTTTTTCAAATAAAACCTTGTTATCCTATGGTCCGAAAATTTACATGGGATACGTAAAAGGGTAAGTTACGGTTGATAAATTCATGAAATCCTTGGGTGATGTCTCTAGATCCGATCCTGTCCGTTACTGTCGGACCATCTAAACCCATTCTCGAGTCTCTCAACGATATACAACGATTACCCGCACGAAGAAGGGATGCTTTTCGAGTTTACAAACACAGTTGCTGCCCGGTTATTATCCAGAAACTCTGGTGTTTTACATGTTATGAGGATACGCTTAAGAGAGAGAGAGAGAGAGAGAAAGAGGATAGCCCGTTACCTGCGACCTTCAATCTTACGTTATTACGCTTCGTTGAGCTCCCGAGGCTACTAAACCCCATCCATGCTACCGTTGCTCCACATATGTTGGATCGCGAGCAACAGTGTGCATTATTTTACATAAATTTCACGAAACGAAACGCCTTTCAGGATGGACCGACGTCATTTCCTGAGTTAAGTGGAAAATGGAAACGTATACGTGGTTAATTTAGATTCCAAAGTTCTCGTTACTAACAAACATTGTGTCGAATAAATCTTATTTTACGTTATTTTCAAGTACCCGTATAAAAATATTCGATTAAATGACTTCATATATGTGTTTTTTCATCGTTACTTCATCATAAAACGATGTACAACAAGCTACCTACTATCGTTTTGATTATTATTGAATAAAAAATATATCATCTAGAAAAGTATTGAATATATATTTGTTCACAATAATAATTTCCTCACTGCCATTACTTCGTATGCAATAAATTATCCATCATTTGATTTTATTTGAATGAACTACAGCATACTTCAATCGATCTCCCCCCCCCCACCCTCGAACAATTATTCATATTCAATAAAAAAACATAAAAAAAAATATAAAACAGACAGGATTTGAAATAATAAACGTTGATCGCGTTTAAATAAAATCGGGATTTACTAGAATGATTTATTTCAACGTCACGTCGATCTAATCAGCCGTGTTTTGACACATCGTTCCCACCCACTCTTTCTCTTTCTCACGCAGGCACGCACGAGAGCTCGCTATTAAGTGCATTAGCACTCGTTTAATGACGCCGAGATCGCGTTTATGGGGTTCTTCGTTCCGCTATGGGGCTTTGAATACACGCGCAAGAGAAGGTGGGCGTGTCTAGTTGCGTTTCTCGCGCGTGCTCGACACGTGCCTTCTGCACGAGCCAAAAAGAAGACAAGATATCAAATATTCTTCATCCCTTTCCTTTCCCTTTCCCTTTCCTTTTCTTTTCCGTCACTCAATTCTATTACGTGATACTCAATTCAAATACTATAAAACGTTATTGTTACAATTATTAAATAAAAGTACACGTTTATAAAACCTGATCAAAATAATTCGTCAAATTGAATCGAAATCAATTTGAATGAAGAAACAATTTAAGAATGAAAACCCGTCCCCGGCCTCAGGCACCGGCCTCGCACCGTTCACTAAAAAAAAACAAATCCAAAAAAAAATAGAAGACGATAACAATAACAGCATTGTTCCGTTTCTCTTATTGTCTTTTCCTTCTCTGGCATCATGGTCAATTAATAGGAGTCATTTATAAGGGCAAACCGGGGAATCTGGGAATCCGCAATCCGCCCCGTGGCAATAAATCTCAAGTCGGCGAGAGCGGAATGGAAGTGGAACCCCTCTTGTAAGCTGCTTGTATTGTAGCTATTACCGAGCCATGCATCACTAGGTAACAACCACATGGTTCACTATCCCTCCTCCCACTTCTCTTCCTAGGAGAACAGAGTACGTAGGAAGGAAGGAAGGAAGGAAGGAAGGAAGAAAAAAAAGGAAAGAAATAAAGAAAAGGACTACTAAAAGAAGAAGGAGCAAAAGTGAAACGTCTATCTCTGTCTTTCTTCTTTCTCCCTCTTTTTTCTGGGAAAAGACGCAGCTGATATCGTGCACGGACCACCCAGGTGTTCCTGATCCTACTACCTGGCATTTTTCACCAAAACTAAACACTCCGACTATGTACAAACTATCTTTCTTCGTGTTACAAACAATTTACAGATGTAATATTTCATTTTGCCTAATCTCTGAATAATTCGTATCAAATATATTCTCGTATCTGTGGTTAATAAAAAAAAAAAAAAAAAAGACAGAAACATACGCAAATGCGATCAAATCGTAGATTTTTATCCGAGTTCTTTATTTTTGTTTGTTTTTCAATTAAAAGTTAATCGAACAATTAGATCGAATTCGCGATAGGATAGAGAAGAAATATTAGGTTCGTAGGAGTTGCAGTTTTACCTTGCGGAAAATGCTTGAAAATAATAGTCTACGGTCGCGTATCGATGACGGGGTACGGAATGGAAGGTAAGGGAAAAGAAGGAAGGGGTGGAGGAGGAGGAGGAAAAAGATGAAGGGAAAAAAATGGATAGGAAAGTTTGCGAATGAGCCGGAAGAGAGGAGAGAACGGAGTATCTCGGCGTGCGCCTGTTAGGTAAAGAGAGAAAGAGAGAAAGAGAGAAAGTATGAGCTCGCGGAGGATGGCGATATCAGGGAGGGTGGCAGAGGGTGGCAGAGGGTGATGACGGAGGGAGCCTGCCGTCTCCTCGCGCCCTCACCGGGCACTATAGTAACAACACGGGGAAACATAGGGAAATCAATATGGCTTCCGTTGCCTTCATCCCTCTCTCACCCCCACCCCCTACGCTTCTCACCGCTCTCACTCTCTATCTCTCTTTTAGCTCTGCTCTGACCCTCTTTTTACTTCTCTCTCTCCCTGTTTTTCTCTCTCTTTCTCTCTCTCACTCTCTTTCTCCCTCTTTATTTCTTTCTTTCTCCCTCTTTCTTTTTCTCTTTCTCTTTCACTCTAAACTGAAACCACAGCCTTCTCTTCTTTCAACGTACTCTCTTACTCTCTTACTCTATGTAATAAGTATGTACTGATATCCATAGACACCCCACACTCACACCCACATGTATGTACATATATATATACATATGTATACGTTATTACATATATATATACATATTATATATGTATATATGTCTATCCTCTTCTCCCACGAGCTCCGTTCAGACGGGTGAACCCATTATGAGGGGGTGTTACTCCGAGCCAATCCTCAACCATCCGGAGAGAGGAATAGGAGAGGCGAGAGAGTCGAAGAAGGGCGCATGTGCGTTGCCAGGGCCACCGTGTACCTCGCTCGCACGATGTCACCATCGCGAATCAGACACCCGGTATACGCGACCATGCTTTATGTATCATATCGATGAAGGAGAGACACCATCGTTGTCTTTTATATGCGATACCATACATATATTCCACATACATACGACGAAATATATGAACAACTTGCCAAAGTTAGTTGTGTTGAAATATTGTAATTGTATATCAGAAATAGTACGAACAATATATAATATCTGAATTGCTATTATTTAAACATTAAACAATTGTGATATTTGAACTAATCGATGTGATTTATAATTATGATTTTTCTTTAATATACCCTCGTAAAGTTGTAATTCTTTATAAATCTTTTGTACCTAGAAACTGAATTAAATTTTGACTTAATACAAATTTGTAACTATCATAAAAATTATATAAGTTATTCGTGTACATTCACAAATGAATATTCTTCCAATATAGTTTCTAATTCTGTACGTGTGTGGCTAGTTTTATATTGTTTTTATTTAAAAAGTAACTTTTTCATGAAAAAATCCTTGAAAAAATTGTACGTATGTTATTCTCATCGACTCGTCGACAACCCAAACCAGTATTCGACACAATAGTTTGTGTTATTCAAATAACTGCAGAAAACTGAAATATGTTAATTAATAATTATTTAAACATATCGTAAAAATATTTGTACCGTTGTTGAACAAGCAAGTCAATGATCGTCTAACGGGCAAAACCAGAAACAAGACCAAACTGGTCGATATGTAAGATTCTTTTTTACCGACGAAGTAAAAGCAGATGGAAAAATTTCTTACTATAGATTATGTAGGAATCTGCAGTTACCAACAACTGAAATTAACGAGAACGTGTTACACGAAATAGTAAAAGTGATTAGATAAAATTTTGCCGTAAAACTATTGGATATCGTTCAAATATTCCATGCAAAATGAAAGGAAACATTTTACAATAAAAATTATAATGTGTGTTATTCTATCCAGAAACTATATGGCAGCAGTCGATATAACAGATCGCTGTACTGTCGATTTATAAGTGCATCGACAGTCGGTAATGTCGAGTAAGCTCGTGCTAGAATAAACAAATAAATAGAATATATTTTAAAATAAAAAACACAAAGTATTTTCATGATAAAAACATTGACAAATTCCGTTAATTTCATGCATTAACATTATCAATCTTAAAAAATAATATATAAAATGATGATATATAACTTTATTGCATGATTAATAATACGTAATATACAATAAAGTTATATAATATTCTTATTCAACAATAATACGAATATTTTGGACCATTTACTCGAATATTACTTAATAAATAATACAAAAGTTACAGGTACGTGTGTGAACAAAAAGTTAGAAAAGAATATTTTGAAATCCGATCGAGTATTGCCGTTATAATTTTTACATCTGTTATTTTTTTTTTTTTTTGTTTCTTCTATTTTTTCTCTTCTTCTACAGAATAATATTATGTCTATTTAGAATTCTAAACAATAATAATACTTCTAACAAATCCTATGGTAAAGAAAGTTGGCTTTTGGACTTGTAATCTTGATGTCCCATCGCTTAATGAGATTATGTTTATCTGTATTTGTCGAAATACTAAGTGCCATTAGGAATGACTAACGATTAAATTAGGAACTGTCTTATTTAAGAAGAAACTTCTACTGTCGTTCAGTTGTTGGTTGATATTGTAACAGTAAGGACCCTCAGGAAAGTTGGTGATACTATGACAACAGTGTGACGAGTCAAAGGAAGAAGAATATTAATTGTAAGTTTTAATATATATATATATATATATTATTTCCATTTCATCCTATAATACGAAGTATTAAAAACGAATTAATTCAAATTTAACGAACGAATAATTAACATTTCATCGAAATACTCGTACTTGTTAGGAACTATTTCGATACGAAATACGATCAAACTAAATTTTGATTTGGGAAAATTAATAATGTATAATAAACAATAAAAATATATGGCTGATACGTACTAATTAAAAATTTCAATCATTTTTTAGGAAAGAATAACGAAAAAAATAATTACATTAAAAAGACAAAATGGCATTAAGCTTAGCATTGCCATTATCAGGCGTCGAAACAGAACATTTCTATGCATTAGGTGCACAAGCTATGTACAATAACGGTTTGAGAGCAATTAACGGTATTGGACCTTATTCACCGTCTACTGATAGTGAATCATCAAGTGGTTTTAGCAGTCTAACACCTTCTATAGAATCTAGTGAAAATGTTGAATCAGATCAAACTACACCATCTTCTTCAAGGTCGTCAAGTCCAATTAATTCAGAAGATGAATCGAATATTATAAAAGTGGAGAAGAAAGTACAACAAGTAAATTTAAAATTATATCACATTTATATTGATCCAAGATAGTTGAAATTTTTGTTTCAAAACTAAATACCCTATTATTGTCATTAATTTTTGCTACAGTAATTTCAATCGAATTTACAGAATTTAAATCAACCGATTAAAATAATATACGATAATCGGGACATATTAAATCTTGGCGCAAATATTAGAGATCCTGTCTGGATGTTAATGAGGTACAATGGTCAGACTAAAGAATTAGATAAAAATGTGTATGAAGGTTTACCGGTAAGTAATGAGAATTAATATACTTTATTCTTTACTTTTTTTTATTTATAAATCGATATGTTTCTTTCCTTTTTATACCTTTTCTCTACGTTTAATCGTTACGATAATTTTGTACAAAATATTTCATGAAAAAAATGAAAAATTTCTATTCTTATCAAAAACTTCATTTTCTATGATTTAGAAAATGACAGTTACAATATTGTATTGTCTAATTCATAGTATTAACCTTCACTCTAATATCTTATTTATCGTGTTTACAAATTCCACCATTAGTCTACGAATCGTTATCTTCATGCTTTCGAAAGTTAATAGTTTAGAAAGTATACAAAAATGTCATTGAATGTATACGTTAATGTTTCATATCGATTATTTCTATCGATAATTTATCATATCTTCTTTTTGTTTGCTTCTATTTGATATTATTATTAGGTGGTAAGGTACATAGTTCGTTATTTTAAACTTTCGACTTTGCTTCGATTTCTTTTCTTGGCTCGCATATCTCCTTTAGATTACTATTATTATTAATATTATTTTTATATTGACATTTTGTATTCTTAGATTTTGTAGACTTGTAAAAATTATAAAATGCAGGCATAAATAGAAACATTGTAATCGTGGTGCACTTAACGAGCCAATATTTTCGCCAATAACGTAAATACGGGAAATGAATGATCTTTGACGTTAATTCGTACGGAAATTTGACAATTTCTTTACCACCAATGCTTGTAACAGGAGATAAACCATTTAAAATCATCTTGACGTCTGTTATATTCTAAAATATATCAAATCATATATAGTTCATATTATATTATAAATTTTACACGATATTTCATAGACAATATAATCTCTGTCAACGTACTTTAAATAATTTTTCTTTGACATTAAAACGTCGCGTTTCCTTTATTTTATCGTAAACTCGACGATATCCTTTGGACAAAGAATTCTGCATTTTTTTTTTTTTTCGAAGTATTACCTTATATGATCCTAATTCTTACTTTATTCTATTTTATTCTATTTTAATTTATTTTTGTTTTTTGAAAAACCGTGTATAGAGAAAGAGAGAGAGAGAGGTTATAAGATTTCGTCGATCTTATTGATCGTTTGCAATTTTAGTAATTACTTCGATTTCTCTCGAATGTCATAGAAAAAAAAAAAAAGACAAACGTGCAATGAAACTAAGATTGAAAAAATCAAACGAAGAGTTATATCTTATTTTATAGAAAACTATATGTTACAATAAAAATATGTAATTCGATTTTATTTTTCCATAGAATTTCTGCAAAGATTGTAATTTTCACGAGTCAATTTATACTTCATGAAATTGATAATGCCTAGAATTGAATACATTAAAATGTGATTATTGGGATAATTGATATAACTACTCTTATGATATTCATTTGATTGATCACCAACCAACACAAAATAACGAAGGAGTAACATCGGAATTATGACACAACGAGATCAACGGATAGCTTCGTCAAACGATCCGTCAAAATTAACTATTATACGAAAAACGTAGAATTTAACTTTTGGACATGTTGTTTTACATTACTTTATTATTATAGTAAGATTAATGCTTATTCTTTAAAGAATTCAATCAATCGTATAAGAAATTATTTTTGACGGATGATTTTAATGCGGCGACCGACTCCATAAAAACAAAATTAAATTTACTTTTAATTGAACTGACAAACGATATTACATAGGAAAGACTTTAAATACTTTTAGTATAAATACACAAAGTATGATTAAAAAGCATACACGTAATAAAATAAGCACACAAACATACATTATCATATAGACACATACACATATACACACAGATAAGACTGGATACAATAATCCCAGGTACACTATCTTTCTTTACACACACATTTCCAGCAATAATAAAATAAAGTTTTTCTAAGTAAACAGTTTGTACGTAAAAATTAATTGAATAAAGAAATAAGGAGTCGGGTATGGGTCGCGATTAAAAAATAATTTAAAATTAATCTATAGAATTAACAATTGAACGTCTGGTAATTAAATATATACTCCAAGAAACTATAATATATATCACAGATTTCATGAATTTATTAATATTTTTAATAAAACTTGTATAGACATAACAACTGTATAGCCACATTTTATATAAATATAGAAAATAGTTTCTTTGTTTCTTTTTTTAATAGTTTTATTTCTTTTAATATTTAAAATATACATTTATTGACCAGATGTTTAAGTGTTAATAAAAAATATTATTTTTGTAATATCTATAAATCACAATTTTCATATACGTATATATAAATATCTTACTACATCTTCTT